>NC_037671.1:73427754-73463468 GCF_003255815.1 Theropithecus gelada | reverse complement strand
AAAAAAAAAAAAAAAAAAAAAAAAAAAAAAAAAAAAAAAAAGCTAACCCATATTCAGTGTTTTCACCTATAAAATGGAGATAATGGAGATAATTACACAAAAACATTAGAAATATTGCAAGGGTTCATTGAAATGAGGAATACTAATAGCCTAATGTGACTCTGGCATATAGTGGATAATATGAAAAACAAACAAACAAATAAAAAGCATGTGTTTTCTTTCTTCCCTAAACAGCCAGCCAAAGTGCTGATGTGCTGCCAATCACATCAGCAGGTCACTTCACACAGATCTTCATAGCTTGTTCTTCTACTTGGCCAAGGGCTCATCTAACTCTACTAAAAACATTGCTTTTCTTTAAAAGTCTTTCCCCTCTTACTGCTATCTCTCTCCTGCCAGCATCTTATCATTCCAGGAAAGCTGAAGGCCCACAGTCTGCCCAAATAACTACACGTGTTTGCCTTGAGTGAAACGCTAGATTGATGACTCCAATACTTCACTCACTGTGCATCTATACTCTTTGCCATGGTTGGGGTGATGTCCCCTTTACTCTGGTTTGGCAGTGGGGCTGCCTTTGGCCAATGGGATGTTAGCAGAGTTGACACTAGAAGAGGCTTGAAAAGTACTTGTTTGTTACCACCTTTGCCCTCTCGTGCCATGACGACCACCATGAGAACAAACACAGGTGGGCCTTCTGAGGATAAAAGGGACATGAAGGAGAGCTGAGTCACCCCAGGTACCCTCGCTAAGCCCAATCTAAATTGCTAATCTAAAGACCTATAAGCTAGCCAATATTTATCATTCTAAGCTGCTGAGTTTTCTGGGATTTGTTATCCAACACTACTTTGGCTGTAAATAACTGGTAAACTCTGTCAAAGATGAGCATGTTGTCAACTGCCATCAGGGGCCTGCAGAAATTATTTCTGCTGAGAGAATTAATTACAACTTTTAAAATTGAAAACACCTATACACTGTGGGTAGGAGTGTAAATTAGTTTAAATCATTGTGAAAGATAGTGTGGCTATTCCTCAAGGACCTAAAACAGAATACCATTTGACCTAGCAACCCCATTACTGGGTATATACCCAAAGGAATGTAAATCATTCTGTTATAAAGACACATGCATGTGTATGTTCATTGCAGCACTACTCACAATAGCAAAGACATGGAATCAACCTAAATGCCCATCGATGACAGATTATATAAAGAAAATATGGTATATATACACCATTGAATACAATGCAACCACAAAAAATAATAAGATTATGTCTTTTGCAGGCACATGGATGGAGCTGGAGGCCATTGTCCTTATCAAACTAATGCAGGAACAGAAAACCAAATACCAGTTGTTCTCTTATAAGTGGGAGCTAAATGATGAGAACACATGGACACATTGAGGGGAACAACACACACTGGGGTCTACCAGAGGCTGGAGGTGAGAGGAGGGAGAGGATCAGGAAAAATAACTAATAGGTACTAGACTAAATGCCTGTGTGGCGAAATAATCTGTACAACAAACTCCCATGACACACATTTACCTATATAAAAACCCAGCACATGTAGCCCTGAACTTAAAATAAAAGTTATATTAAAAAAACAACAACAACGACAACTCCTAGCTGCACTCTCTTATGGAAAAAAAGCAGGAACACAGAAAGACTGAAGCACCTTCCTGGGACTCCAGTCTTGTATAATGGCTCCCTGATGCTGTAACACTCTTCTCCTTTGTTCCTTTTCCTTTTGAGGAAGAATTAACCCAGCTTAACGGTCATTTGCAAGCATACATTTCAGTCTCTCCCCAGTTCTATGTAAGTGGATGTGAGACCTAAACTCAATTCAAATGCCTTGACAACTTTTCTGTGGTAGAATGACAGAATGTTACACAAATCCTCCTGTAGAAACTTCATTAATCAGCCTCTCGTTAACCCCATACTCTGTAATATAAACAAATGAATAAGCTCTAGAAAGTTCAGGATTTTTAATCTCAATTTCTGCCTCCATCCCATCTATGTGAGTGCATTTAGTGTCCCTAGGCCCTGTTGTCCCCAGGTTTCTTGTCTTTGGGAAATTCTTAGATGACAACTAAATTCTTTTACTATGGCAATGAAGCCAGTTGATGAAGTTACCTCTCCTTTCCTGACCCTAATCTAAAGTGTTCCTAACATGCAACCATTTAAGGCAGTTGACCTGGAGCTAGTTTCAGCCTTCTGTCTGCTTTGTTACAAGGTAATATTATTTTTATACAAAGAATATCTATTATAAAGTATATTGTCTAACTATACTGTCTTTGTGAAACTCAAATTGTAGAAATACAAGGTCAGCAAGATGTCAGAAAAATAATCTCAAAAATATTTTGGCCAGTATGTACAATTTTCAGGAATCTTTTTGGGAGCATGAAACAGCTTGAGAATATGTTTCTGCTTGATCCTACTCATACAATCCTTTATTATTCCTGTCTGTGCTGTCATACATCCATTTACCACTATTCAATAATTAGTCAAAGTGTAGGTGCAAACTGCATACCTTTATTTCTGGGATGATAGGTCTTTTTGGTGGACTCTGCCATTTAATAGTAGCTTCGCTTGATAGGTGAGAAAAAAAAAATCCTTGATTTTCCCTTAAAAACTGGATAAATATCCCCCAGATCAACAGAAACTTTGAGGCCAAAGTTTCTCAACTCAAAGAAACTCAAAGAAACTCAATCATCCACACTCGGAGATTGTTTTGGAAAGGAAAGTGGTATTTATTTGTGTATAATGCCACTGAACACAGCAGGAAAATCCTTAGACTAAATAATAGCACCATATCAAAGGCTAAAACTTAAACTTGGAAGCTCATACCTCTTCCCCAGTGCACCAATCCTAAAGTGTCCTAAATCTGCTTGCCCTGCCCCCAAACAAAACCAAAGTATAATTGGGTAGAAGACAGACCAAGATCAAGACCTGTTTTTGCTTCTAATTTCTTTTTCTGAGTTACTTTATCCTTATCTTCTACTGTTTCACCCATTGAGTTGTTAGAACCATCCTACAAGAAGGTGAGTAATGAATAACCTATATTCCTTATTTTCTTAATCTCTCACAGTGCTGATTCCCCCTCTCTCTGCCTCCCTTTATTTTTTCTGTTTTTCTTTCCTCCCCTCAAACAAAGGCATTTCCTCTCAAAGAATTGCTTCTGCTACTGTTGCGGTTACTCTCCTTCTGTTGCTCCTTGGAATGTATTGTGAAATGCCAGACAAGATGACTCAGGAAACGGAGGAAAAATTTTGCAAGTCTTGGTCTCACATAGTGTATGTAATAGACTACAATTAAAGAGAGTATATTTTGCCAAAGTCATTGGAATAATATGCTGATAATATTTTCCACTATCAAATGCAATACCACGAGGACACATAAATGATGAATATGAGCAGGAAAATGTCCTTAATGGTTTAATTTGTGGAAGGAACATGGACATGGGGTGTCACAGCCTGGCTAGAAACTCTGTACACATTTAGACAGTGAAAAAAAAATGTGAACTTGGTCTAAGAAATGAAACCAAATGAGGAAATATGTACTTAAGAGCCCTGTGCTTTTCATTTAGTGAAAATATGCCCCTGAGTTCTGTCAATGTAATTTTAAATGTATTATTTAATATTTGAACTTTGGCCACTGTTGCAAAGAACACTCCAGCATGGAAACTCAACAATTCCAGAAATTCCTTGATCTCAGTCTCCCCATTTTCATGGTTCAGAAATAGCATTTCACTCTTGGGTGGAGACACAAAGGGGACTGGGAACAGGGAGAGACAGCAAGGGTTGGAGTTGGAAGAAGGGCCGAAGAAAGACGAAAAGATGAAGAAAATAATTTTTTTACATGGCCCTTGCTTTTACTAGGCTATTTTAAAAAAAAAGATTTCACAACTAGAAGAAAACAATTTAACAATTAATGTCAAATTTCCATAATTTTTCTTTTGTCATAAGTACTAAAATTTTTAGAAGGGAGTGGAGAGCAGGTTATTACTAATAAGATCATCTCAGATTTCATAATGATTTAACTTGTCAAAGTCATTTTATTGGTGATCTTATTTATTCTTTGTAAACCAAATATATTTTCTTAATTTGCATAATTTCCAAACTCAAAAGAAGGACTCCCTAGATGACTAGTGGATTTACAGGATAGCCCAGTGTCTGTCACGGGATGCCTGGACGGTTCTGCATTGTGTCCATGTGACTGATGCTCCTTGACTGCACAGTTGCGAAGTGGAGTCAGGGACAGCCTGCCTCTTACATCCTACCTTGGGATGAAGTCCTCAGTTTACTCTTTCGCAGATTGGGAGTTAGACTAGATGTCATTTAGGAATACTTTTCCTTTGAAATTTTAAGGTTTTCATATAAGAGTTTCAAACTATAATGACATATATCTCTTCTTTCCCTTCCACACCAAGGGATGTATCCTTCTGTGTGAAAATATCCCGCCTCTGGAAGTTGCCAGTACAGAATCAAGTTGCTATTTTCAGATGATACAGCCTGTTAATTTAACATTTATATTCTTGGAACTATCTCCAATTCTCCATGGGTAAATGTGGGGTTAAAGATGTAAACAAACAAGTCATCTACTTTGCAAGTTTCCCATGAGAGTAGTAAAACTAGGGTTAAGGCTGTCATCCTGGAATGGAAGAGAAAGACCACGTTGAGATACTTTGCTGATAATTCCCAAGAAATATATGATATATCTTGGAGAAAGGTGAGGCATACCTGTTTCAGGAGAAAAATAATAGTCCATGGACAGGGGGGTGGGGGTTCGAGAAAAAAGTCCTCTGCCAAAAGTCACAGCTGACTGTTTTGCCTGTCTGCTTTGAGTAAAAACTATTTTTTCATAACACTTTGACAGAAGGTCAAACTGGCCAGACAAGACTGAGCATGCAGATGTTCTCGTGATAACCCCAAATTCCCATGATTTTTATTCCTTCTTAAAAGATGAAGAAGTGAAGCTTGACATATGTTGTTTGCCAAAAGACACTTACTTATTAATAACCAAATTGTGCCTCCCAGTAGTCACAGGCTTATTTGAAAACTTTGAAACAGACTGTGGCAATCTGAGTACTTAGATTGAACTCTTTACACTTCCAGGAAACTTTAAAAGCTATTTCTCCCTCTCTTCTATATTAAGCATAACTTCACATCCAAGTGGCTAAGACACTTACTTAATCTATTGGCACTATTTCTCTTAGATTCAAATCATGCAAGTTGTCTGGAGAAAGGAATACCATGGAGTTACTGGAGATGAGATGGATTAAGAGGAATAATATGGATTTTGATTCGGAGTTGAGGCTGGATCCTGGTTCCACTGTTTACATGGGCAAAGCACTTAAACTTCCTCAGCTTCTCATTTCTCATACATTTTATGGGAATAACAATACTTAACAGAACTGAAGTGAGACGAAAGAAGTATGGGAAGGTTTAATACAATGCCTGGTGGATAATAAATGATAGGTAGCTCTCATGATAAATGTTAAGTCTTGTTTGTATAACAAATAATAAAGACTAAAATAGGGCTTGACAAGCTTTTTCTACAAAGAGCAAGACTATATTTTCGGGTTTTCAGACCATACAGTTTCTGTAATAACAACTTTTTTGTTGTAGCACAAAAGTAGCCATAGACAATAAGGAATGCTTGTGTGTGGCTGTGTTTCAAAAAACTCTATTTATAAAAATGGGAGATACAGCAGATTTGGCCCAGGGAGTATAGTTTGCCTGACTCTGGGCTAAAGTGACAGACAAATTATTTTTAAGACAATCAGTGTTACAATATTATATTTCTAATAGTCTCTAAAAGAATTATCTCCAAAGAAAAATTGCATAGTAAATTTTTCGCCACAGGCAATTCCAAATGTCCCTGTTTGGTAGGCAAACTTCATGAATTCTAAATCATAATCACTCACAAGTTATTCTTTGTATGAGATGACATTTGCCACTTTATTGTTTAATCTGTTAGCCACTTTTGATGACTAAATTGCAAGTGGAATTAGCAGCTGTTCAAATCACATGCTAAAGTATATCAGGAAAATCTGGGGTTCAGAAGATCAATTTTCAGGGCATTTCACAGTAGATTGAAATCCACAATGAAGTACCACACAGATTTTCCAGATAAATCTTTGATGTTAAGCCTTTCTGACAGTATATAAAATTTGTCAGAGTCCGCCTTTGTTGAAAATATGAAAGTCTCAAATATTTAAATGATGTAGTATAATTAATAAAGTTATGTTAATCTGTTTAAGATTTGTACAACAGTTTTAACCATACCATTCTTTTTCTTGGTATTCACTTTATTTTCAGGTCTTATGAGAAGTTTTTGTGCTATCAGTTTTAGTTTTATGTGATCACATTGAATTCTGTTCAAGCTGTGAAGAAACAAGTTTCAACAGAAACTAAATTCAATCGTTTTGAGATACATACACAGCCAAGAAGAACTATGTAAAATTTTAAAAAATGAAATGACTATGATTTATCATTCACTGATTTAAGATCTTTATTAAATTTAATAAATGATAGGTAGCTCTCATCATGATAAATGTTGATCTCATACTCAGATCTCATACTCAGATCTAAACCTCATGGAGTGAGAACTATGGTGCTGAGTCATCTTTATTTTAGGGAGATTACTTTCTCTACTGCAGAGTGGAATCTGATGGAGTGCAACATTGCTGAGTTTTCTTGCCAGAAGCTATTCTCAAATCAAGGACAATAACATATTTTCGGTGATTAATCATAAGCTTAATTGCTCACTTCAAAACTTTGTCTATAAAATCTCCTTTTACTTTATGTCATGATACAAAAATTGCATGCATTTTCTTTGTTATTACCCTTATATTACCATGGGAGTCCAGAGACTTGTGGTAGCTACCTTACTTTCCTCCGTGTAGACATGTTGGGCAGCAGTGACACTTCAGTACTGTGCTGATTCCCCCCCGAGTCCTGCTGTTGCCTTACCTCACAAGGGAAATTTATGGACAGCAATTTTTTTGAAGGGTGGAATAGCATGTTTGTCTCAAGGCTATATTTGCACAGCGAACAGATTTTTTCTTTAGTATGTCTCTTTCAGGTGGCTTGATGGAGACTGGTAGAGATCATGGAGTTTTTATGGTCCCCCAGGCTACTCCTTGTTTTAACCATTATCCCTTCCATCAGCCTTAGTTTTCCCTAAAGTCCTTGTATTCTCTATAGTTTTCTTGCACACAGCCGTATTATTTACGCTGTGCCACACAGGAAGTGTTGACATTTTTTTACTTGCTTCTTATTTGCTATCCATGTCAGAACTTCTTGCTTTTCTTTAAAGAGGAGGTATGAGGCAAAATTACATCCCACATAAGAGTTTTTCAGGAATCTTGTCTCTACTAAAGATGTATATAACAGTTGTCTAGTTAAGAGCTGTTCCCACAACAGTATTCAGGAATATTTCCTGAGGATGAAGAAGGACGAATTCATCCTGTAGACTAGTTAACCAGTGCTGTGATTTTAATGCGCTTTGATTGTAAACCTAGACTATTAAACAATATTGTTGAACTGAGTTGATTTAAAAATAATCTTCTTTATAAACATCCTAACTCTTCTTTTTCTACGTGTAATGCATAATTAAAGTTTACTTCTATATTATAATAAGAATATTATTCACAAGGTTTAAATTAGCTATCAAGACTTAAAAATCAGTAGATTGCACATAAACATTCTTATTTATGGCTTTCATAGGAAAGTGATAGTTAACATTGTTGGGATGGCCTTTCTCCTTGTAAATTTGAAGGGAAAAACTGTTTCAATGTCATGTTGAAAGGCTGAGGAGTCAGTGGTTCTGAGGATGGCCCAGTTTTTGAGTTCAACTTGTACTATCAAAAAAAAAAAAAAAAAAAAAAAAGGGAGGCAGATAAAAATTTATGGTCTTTGAGTAAATTCTCTATGGAACTTTCATAGTTCATGCTGTGAATTGCCTTGATGTCAGCAGTTTTCTTTGGCTGTTTCAGATTGAGGTTTCCTTTTTCCCCATAGACAGGATATTTGATGGCACATTTGTTGCTTTGGCATCAACAGAAACAGGAGATTCCACCACAGCAAGCAGGAATTGGGGCAGGAAAATAGTGGGTGCTAACCAGTGGCCAAGGACACTA
Source organism: Theropithecus gelada (assembly GCF_003255815.1). Lineage (NCBI taxonomy): Eukaryota > Metazoa > Chordata > Mammalia > Primates > Cercopithecidae > Theropithecus > Theropithecus gelada. The sequence goes on along the minus strand of NC_037671.1, from coordinate 73,455,335 downwards.
CTGTGCAGCACATTCATGGAATAAACTTGTAGATTCCCCCAAACAATGAGTGGCGAATGTGAGAGGTTTTCGTTTCCAAAGAATAATTTTTGTAGAAAGCCAGATAACTATAAATTATGATTTTTAAAAATTTACAGGCTGGTATTACTTAAAAATATGAATTATCTATGTTAAATTTTATATTACCTCATAGATCTCTGATTGAAGGATTTCTTAAAGTCTTCAGAGAAATTATATTGCAAAAGACTGACAAATATATGTAGTATAAATGTTAATTATTATCATTAATATTTTAGTATTGTTCTTGCATATTCTAAATGAAGAGGGTGTCTTAAGCCATCAATCTTCAATTTAATTATTGTATTCAGAATGGTAATAAAAATCAACATCATTATACATTGTAGAGGCTAGATACCAAATTTTACAATAAAAGCTTTTTGTGCTTTTTAGATGACACTTTCAAATCCATATTGCTTTTGGAATACATTCTTACCAAGAGCAACGCTGACTGCTTGGGACTGTTTGATCAACATTATACACTTTTTAATATATTCAAGGAAGACATGCCAACATCATTCTATTAAGATATAGTTAGCATCATCTTTGCATGAAAGAGTTTAGTAGCCAGTGCTATTACTTATGCAGAGTTTCTGTTCTTAGCGCTAGCAGCTTACTGACAGGAAATGTCAAATAAAATTTTCTTTTCCACCTTCCACCCTAGTCAGCTAAATAATATGAAAACTATTTGCCTTGCCACCTAGATCAAACATGAACTGTTTGCAAAATAAATTACCTGTGAGGTTATTTGTAGGCCAAATACGATCCTGGAAAATATGTGTATATGGAAGGATAATGCAAGTCAGTGAAAAGAATAACTGATATCCAGAGTAAAGAATGAGTATTGAAAAAATTTCCAAGCTGGAAAAAATGAATAATTGAAAAGGGATTTGCGTTTTCTTTTCCACTGACTTTATTTTGAAGGCAAGAACTCTGTGGAGAAATCTCCAAGTGAAGCTGCTATTTCCTAGTCTCATATTTGATTTTAATGCTCAACTTTTGACAAGAAGGAATAATATTTCTGCTAAGGTCAGATGTTTCTGTGGTTATATCTGGCCCTGAAATATAAATATCCTCAAAAAGAAAGAGTTCATATCATGTACTCATACACTTAAGGTTGTTAAAAAGTGCATATGTATGATTGTGCATATGTGTGTGTGCATATGTGCATGTCTGTGTAGAAATTCATTCTGCAAAAATAATTTTTAACATTGAAATATGAGGCTTTTGCTGTACAAGTTGTACATAATTTCCCCAGAAATTAGTGCAATGATTTTTTGCATGTATACTGTGTAAGACAGAGTCCTTTGGATGCAAGAGCAGTGTTTTATTTGTTTTTGGATCCCAAGCACCAATAGAGTGCACACCTCATAGATATTCAATAGATCTTCCTGATGATTAAATCTTGTGGCCAGAAATTGCCAATGGCATTTAATATTACAAACTAACTGGTTCTAAAAATATATATAATTAGAGGTGGCAATATAATGGAAAAAAAATGTATTTGAAATAAAAAGTAATGAAAATATCTGGATTCAAGCCCTGGTTCTCATAAGTTACTACTGTATGGCCTAGATTATTGTGCCTTCAGTGGATAAAAGGAGGAGGGTAAACAAGTGTAAAAATAGTCAAATAAAAAGACTACATGGGGATTATTAATTTTTCAGTCATTCAAAAAATGTATTTTAAGTTCTTACTATGTGTCAGACACTGTTTTTGGGTAATGAAACGATGGAAAGATAGCTTTCTGTTCTCAGGAAGTTTACATTCTGAGGAGAGTGTATTATGTTATATTGCATGACATTACACTATACGTTAAGTACTATATCTTTGCAATTTATGCTATATATTAAATAGTATATTAAATAATATTGTGTTGATAGACATTTTAGAAAGTGTTTTACCACTATATTAGTGAGATTATATACAGATGTGTGTGCATATATATTTATTATATAGACACAAAAATAATTAGTATGAAGAAAACTAAAGAATTGTGAGATTATGGTGTTGACATTCTAGATGAGATGGTCTGAGAGATGACATTAGAGCAGGGCCCTGAAAAAAGTATGTCAGTAAGTCATTGAAGAAATTGGGGTAGAGTATTATAAGCAGAGGGAAACTGAAATGAAATGTTAAAGAAAGACTCAGCTTTATTTCTTCAAGAAAAAAATAAGAACTTCTGTGTGATCAAGCATCGTGAGTCAACTGAAGCATGGAAGGCCATGACGTTGGAGAGCTGGGCTGAGGCTGGACTGTGAAGGGGCTTTCTATGCTGTGCTAAGTGCTTGGAACTCAGAATAAGTCAGTCATCAGTACCTAATACATAATCAATGCATAAGTACCAATTAAAGTCAATAGACAGGAAAAATTCCCAATGACTGAACCTAGGGAACTCCTGTATTTAGAATTTGAAATTGGGATGAATACACAGCCAAGGAGACTCGAAAGAAGCGGCCGGTGCTGTAGGAGGAAAGTGGGGAAAATGTGCTTCACACAAGCAAGTGTGAAGAATGATGAGGGACCATCTGTGTCAAATATCACTGCAAGATTGAGGAAGACAAGGACTGATAATTGTCCTTTGAATTTGCTGCCCTTCACAGGAACAGTTTAGTGATGTGATGGAGACAAAATCTTGAAATAGGAACTTTGGGACTTGGGATGAAAATAGGAACTTGGAATGAAAAATGAAGAAATTGAGCTATTGAAAGAGGGGGTGTGGGGGAAATGAAATCTTTCTTCTAAGATGGGATATATCATTTCATACGTGTAAGACAATAGGATTGGACAGATGGAGACTGTGATGGGGAGTGTATTCCTGGAAGAGCAAACTCCACGAGCAGTGATCACAGGTCTGGCTAATGCTGAGGGTAGAGGGGTAATAAGAGTCATAATGTCGATGTTATCAAGTTTACAGTCTCAAATTTCCAACCCTAAAAGCTAATGAAAGCACTTTGCATTATCAATATTGAGAGGGCAATATAAAATAATCCTTTTTGTACTTTTTCAAAGTTGCACCCTATGTAAACAGTTGATAGTAGAATATAATAGAGCCTAAAGTCAACAAGTAGCTTCAGTTCCTATTGAGTCAGCCTTACAACTGATGAGTTATGGGTTGTTGGTAAATATTTAACCACAAACTCTCTGGAGAAAAGAAAACACCCTGATTTATAATGACTGCCAATTATTGTAGTGTAAATACTCTTACCATGGACGATTTAGGCTACCAACTATTTAACAAGCAGGTTACAACATTCCTGATTATTTAACAAGCAGCTCTCATATGTGTAGGAGCCAGCTGCTGCACAACATGGCCAGTTATAATTTCAAAATTACAGTCCCTCCTTGAAGACAGACACTGTGCCTGGTCCATTTCTCTATCTCTTTAAGCACTGAGTATGTTGATTTACCTAATGTAGACGCACACTAAATATTTGGCGAATGAAGGAAGGATGGCAGGTGATCTGACTAATATCTGGAATAACATCTGCAACTGGAACTGTGCCTAGAACACGCTTGCCTGATTCTGCCTTACATGACTAACCTTAATTGTCACATTGTTAGAAGGGCCTCTCTACTTATTCTAAACAAGTAGATTCTTCACAATTATTTTATCTCTCTGCACTCTGTTTACTTTATTCATAGTATTCATCATGATTCTTATCATTTTACACTATTTATTTATTTATCTAACTAACCTACCAGACTATAGTTACAAATAGAGCAGGGACTATGTCTATTTTATTCCCAGTGCATAAATGGCACTCAGAATAGCACTTAACCCATAATACACACTCAATCAATATACTTTGACGAAGTAAGTGTTTTTACATGATTTATCAGTAAAAAGCAAGCTAGTTAACAAAATATTTAATCTCACTGGTAAATTATTTTGATATCTACAATACCATTATTCTTTATTTTCAATTTTTCTTATTAAAATAGAAAGTTCATGTTGCTAATGTTCACCAACTTTGTTTGCTACATGTAGATGTCATTGTCATTTTGAAACTCTGTGATACTATGTTAGTTTTATATTCTAGAATGTTACCCATTTTCTCTGTGCTCACTTTCGAAATTCACATATGCTGCCATACACACATTAGAAACAGAGGCAAACACCGGTAGACAAAGAAAAAGACATTTATCCTACTAACATGCATTAGAAAATGTGAATTTTAGCTACAGAGACCTCCAGCCTAGCGTTGTATGGCCTTGCTCACCTATTTTTTATGATGCTCTGTTAACACTGTTTGCTCCAACTGGAATGTCCTTTTCATCAGAGTTGTCACCATCAAAATTCTATTAACAAATGCAATCTCTACTGTCCAGCTGTGAAATGTTTCTCATTTTCATACATCACTCATTAAAAAAATATTTACTGAGAAACATCTATGTATGTTTCTGGGACTAAGTGATTACAAGTAATTCAAGATAAATAAGATAATAGCCTGGCTGCGAGGAGCTTACTGTACAGATGGGATTCAGACAAATAAGCCAAGTGGGCTTCACACAAGGTCAGGTGGGAAATGCTAATCAAACCTGAGCAGTCAGGAATTGCTAGAAAAGGCAGTGGTTATCCTGAGTCATATCCTCTCCAGATGTGTTTTCCTCTTCATTCAAGTCCTACAAGACTTTTATTTTCCTTATGATGTTGGTAAAGTTTTATACTTATTTAGATATTATAAGTGTATATTATATATCACGAATATGCTTATTTCTATATGTGTCTTTATTTGTTAACACATCATCTTTATTTCTCATTCATGTCAATTAATTATTTGGCTGGTGGCCCACCTGCTTACTCAGGATCTGGGTTCCTTCCACATAGTGGTTGCTCCAAATACCCCATTGGTTCCTCTGAGTCTGGCCAGGAGATGAGAGAAGAGAAATATCCAGTAGAGAATCTCAGGAACAATTGCAAGGGTCACCTACCACACTAGACACATTCAAATGGCCATAAGTAGGTACATGTGGCCTCAATTAATTTTACCTATTATTAAACTGTGAACTGAATTATGCAACTAATTTCTAATATAATGGTAATAACCATTAAAGTATATTTATTTATAATACCTTCCCATTCATTTTATCTGAAAAAAAAAAAAGAAGTTAAAAGTTTAATTGCATACTTTTCAATATTGTTCCTGTCTAGCATTAAATCCACACATCTGGTAGAGAATTCTCATTAACATTCCATGCTGGGGAGTGAGGTACCCAAAGAGGCACTTCATCCTTGAGTTAAATGTGCAGTCCTGGTCCAGACACAGCTGTGGGTCACCAGGAGGTTTGGCTGTTGAACACAACACTTTCTGTCTTCTGGTTTATAAACACTAATTCAGCAATTTGAAGTGAGAATATTTTTCCAGAATTTTATGAAAATGTGGCATTTTTCAAAGCATTCATACAAGAAAAGATCTAGCTACAAACTCTATCCATGGACAATACCACCATGTTTCCCAATTTTTCCCTTTAAAAAGTGAATGAATTTGTGTTTCAATGCTTTCTAGATAGAAATTTTTCCTAGGTACACTCCAGTACCATAGTAAAGGCCAATGACAGCTGAAGGGTTAATAGTTTCCTAAACATTGTATGAATTGAGAATAGGCATAACTGCTAAAGATTCGGTGATCATGTAATTTATCTTGTAAGATGATATAAGTTAGCATCAAGTCTGTTTATTGACACAGCAAGAATTACACATTATGAAATTGATGTATATGACATAGATATATGAGGCTAAGAAGATCAGCATGTGCAATTAAAATATTCCTAGTCATTAGGGTTATAAATTCACTTCTAACAATTCCTGACATAACAGCTGAACCCCCTGATAGAGCTATAATCCATCCTAATTATTTTTAAAATTATATAACTTTAGCAGTGTATACATACATAGATGCAGAAAGTTTGGAAAATAATGAAAATGATAAAGAATATTTTCTTTATAATATCAGAAGATTAGCATTATAAGATTTTGCTATATTTTACATGCATCTATGTATATATGCATGCGAATATTTGATATAAATGCCAAAATATATTTTAAATAAAATTAGGCCTCACATAGTTTTGTGTCCTTATTTTTTTGACTTATTAAGAATTTTCCAACATTGAAAACAAGACTTAGAATACATCAAATAGAATTCTTCTTTTGCCAGTCACAAATACTGAATTGAACTAACGTAGCAAATATGAAATTAAAGGAAAAATATGACTGAACACAAAAAATCAAAGGGATTTGTTAAGGACAGGAAGCAAGAGTGGAATTGAAAATATCTTGAATGGCATGAATCACTGTACCTTTCTGAACCAAAGCCAACCATGCAGCTGCTGAGCTAGGCATTATCCCTTTATTTATTTATTATTTATTTTTTTTTTTGGTTTTCTTATTTTTTTTCTTTTTTTTAAATTTATTTTTTATTATTATTATACTTTAAGTTGTAGGGTACATGTGCATAACGTGCAGGTTTGTTACATATGTATACTTGTGCCATGTTGGTGTGCTGCACCCATCAACTCGTCATTTACATCAGGTATAACTCCCAATGCAATCCCTCCCCCCTCCCCCCTCCCCATTATAGGCCCCGGTGTGTGATGTTCCCCTTCCCGAGTCCAGGTGATCTCATTGTTTAATTCCCACCTATGAGTGAGAACATGCGGTGTTTGGTTTTCTGTTCTTGTGATAGTTTGCTAAGAATGATGGTTTCCAGCTGCATCCATGTCCCTACAAAGGACACAAACTCATCCTTTTTTATGGCTGCATAGTATTCCATGGTGTCTATGTGCCACATTTTCTTAATCCAGTCTGTCACTGATGGACATTTGGGTTGATTCCAAGTCTTTGCTATTGTGAATAGTGCCGCAATAAACATACGTGTGCATGTGTCTTTATAGCAGCATGATTTATAATTCTTTGGGTATATACCCAGTATTATGGAAAACAGTATGGCGATTCCTCAAGGATCTAGAACTAGAAGTACTATATGACCCAGCCATCCCATTACTGGGTATATATCCCTTTATTTATTGGAATGTTGGGTCATGCAGAGGGTACCTGGGCAGAGGCTGGGTTAGCTGTGGCAATGAAGAACTCTCAGAGGGCAACAGCTACTTATGAATAAGTTTAGAAATAATTTTATATTTTAAAATTATTTCAAACCAGAAAGGCAGAACAGTGTATCCAGTGGGATGTCAGCCATAGCAGAAATCAGAGAGCCCTGGTGAAGCTTATTAGCAAAAATTGCTTGAGAGCCTTGTCTAGGCACCAGCAATGGAAAGAATAAATAAATATTTCATTTTTCCTTTCTGTGTGCAAAATATTCAAATTTCAGATAAGGACTCCATTGGCTTACCTTGGGTCAAATGTCTATCCCTTGGCTAAGGGGATATGGGACACCTAATCTCATATCCAGTAGGGGAGAGATATTTGGAAGTATGATTACCAAAGCAAGGTGGAATGAATACTGCCATTTGTGTGAAGATATCATAGTTTAATTTACCATTTCCTCTTTGTCAGACCTCTGAGGTGTTTCTAATTTTATTATATATAACACTATGCTACTATATATATGTGTGTGTATATATATGCTTATGTATATATAAAATAATATGTTTTTCTACTACCTTATATTTTTAAATTTTTAATTTTTGTTTTAAATAATTATGTGCATGCATAGTAGGTGTATATATTATATGATGTGTATTATATAACTCTATAAATCTTTGCTCTTAACTCTGATTTTTAAAATTGTTTTTATAGAAATAGTGTTACTGAGTAAACAGGTTTGAAAATCATTGAACTGAGACATAATGGGAAATTACTTTCTACAAAGATGATACCAACCTATATTCTGACTAGCAGTGGTTTAAAGTGCTCTCAAGAGTACTTGATAATGCATTTTATATTCTTTTGTACTTACAATGGGCCGATAACCATTTCAGTCTCCAGAAATATGGTGGCAAACATACATCTTTGCTACTGTAGAGCTTAAATTCTAGACAAGAGCATTTCACAACTGGTAAATGCTATAAAGAAAATTAGGGGAAATGCTATAAAGAAAATGGAAAGTTATTCCCACCTGAGGCTAAAGCACATTGGACAAAGTAGCCAGGAAGATTCCTCTGAGGAAGTGACATTTAAGCTGAGACCTGAATGATGAGAAGGATCTACCCCATGAAGACCAATGGGAAGAGTTCTCTTCGTTTCCCCACTACCCTAATTTTTACTTAAAAAAATTTTGTGGGTACATAATAGGTATACATATTTTGGGGGGTACATGAGATATTTTGATACAGGCATGGAATGTGAAGTAAACACATCATGGAGAATGGGGTATCCATACTCTCAAGCATTTATCTTTTGAGTTATAAACAATTTAATTACACTCTTAAAGTTATTATAAAATGTGCAATTAACTTATTATTTACTATAGTATCCCTTCTATTGTATTGAGTAGTAAGTCTTATTTGTTCTTCTAACTATTTTTTTTTGTACACATTAACTGTCCCCACCCCCCACCCAGCCTCCCACTACCCTTCACAGCCTCTGGTAACCAACTATCTACTCTCTATATCTACTGCTTGATTTTTAGATCCCACAAATAGGTGAGAACATGTGATGTTTGTCATTCTGTGCCTGGCTTATTTCACTTAACATAATGATCTCCATTTCTATACACTTTGTTGCAAATGACTGGACCTCATTCTTTTTTATGGCTGAATAGTACTCCATTGTGTATGTGTATCACATTTTCTTCATCCATTCTTCTGTTAATGGACACTTAGGTTGCTTCCAAATCTTACTTATTGTAAACAGTGCTGCAACAAACATGGGAGTGCAGATATCTCTTCAATATATTGACTTCCTTTCTTTGGGGTATATACCCAGCAGTGGGATTATTGGACCACATGATAGCTCAATTTTTAGTTTTTTGAGTGTATTAGTCAGGGTTCTCTAGAGAGACAGAACTAATGGGATAGATGTATATATAAATGGGAGTTTATTAAGGAGTATTAACTCAGATAATCGCAAGGCCCCACAATAGGCTGTCTGCAAGCTGAGGAGCAAGGAAGCCAGTCTGAAACCCAAAACAGAAGAACCTGGAGTCCAATGTTCAAGGGCAGGAAGCATCCAGCGTGGGAGAAAGATGTAGCCTGGGAAGTTAGGCCAGTCTAGTGTTTTCATGTTTTTCTGCCTGCTTGTATTCTGGCCACTCTGGCAGCTGATTAGATGGTGCTCACCCACATTAAGAGTGGGTCTGCCTTTCCCAGCCCACTGACTCAAATGTTAATCTCCTTTGGCAACACCTTCACAGACATACCCAGGAACAATACTTTGTATCCTTTAACCAAATTGACAGTATTAACCATTACATTGAGGGACCTTCAAACTGTTCTTCACAGTGGTTGTACTAATTTACATTCCCACCAACAGTGTGTGAGGGTTCCCTTTTCACCACATCCTCGTCAGCGTTTGTTATTGCCTGTCTTTTGGATATAAGCCATTTTTACAGGGGTGAGATGATATCTCATTGTAATTTTGATTTTCATTTCTCTAATGATCAATGATGTTGAGCACCTTTTCATATGCCTGTTTGTCATTTGTATGTCTGCTTTTGAGAAATGTCTATTCAAACTGTTGCCCATTTTAAAAATAAAATTATTAGATATTTTTCCTACAGAGTTGTTTGAGCTCCTTATATATTCTGGTTATCAATCCCTGGTCAGATGGGTAGTTTGCAAATATTTTCCGCCATTGTGTGGGTTGTCTCTTCACTTTGTTGATTGTATCCGTTGCTGTGCAGAAGCTTTTTAACTTAATGTGATCTCATTTGTCCATTTTGGCTTACGTTGCCTGTGCTTTTAGGGTATTGCTCAAGAAATACTTTGCCCAGACCAATGTCCTGCAGATTTTCCCCAATGTTTTTGTAGTAGTTTTATGGTTTGAGGTCTTCAATTTAAGTCCTTAATCAATTTTGATTTGATTTTTTTGTGTGTGTATGGTGAGAGAGAGGGATATAGTTGCATTATTCTGCACATCGATATACAGCTTTCCCAGCAACATTTATTGAAGAGACTGTCTTTTCCCTAGTATATGTTCTGGCACCATTGTTGAAAATGAGTTCACTGTAGGTGAATTTGTTTCTTGGTTCTCTATTGTGTTCCATTGGTCTGTATGTCTGTTTTTATGCCAATATCATGCTGTTTTGTTTACTAAAGCTCTGTAGTATAATTTGAAGTTAGGTAATGAGATTACTCCAGTTTTCTTCCTTTTGCTTAGGATACCTTTGGCTATTCTGGGTCTTTTATGATTTCATATAAATTTTAGGAATATTTTTTCTATTTCTGTTAAGAATGCCATTAATATTTTCATAGGAATTGCATTGAACCTGTAGATTGCTTAGGGTACCATGGACATTTTATCAATTTTGATTCAAGAACATGGAATATGTTTTCCTTTTTTTGGTGTCTTCAATTTCTTTCATCAGTTCTCTTAGTTTTCATTGTAGAGATGTTTCACTTATTTGATTAGCTTAATTCTTAGGTATTACATTTTATTTGTGGCTATTGTAAATAAGATTACATTTTAAATTTCTTTTTCAGGTTGTTCACTGTTGGCATATGGAAATGTCATTGAATTTTGTATGTTAATTTTGTATCCTGCAACTTTATTGAATTTTTTTTTTCAGTTCTAATAGATTTTGGTATCATCTTTAGGTTTTTACAAATATAAGATCATATTATCTGCAGACAAGGATAATTTGCCTTCTTCCTTTTGAATTTGGATGTCCTTTATTTTTTTCTCCTGTCTGATTGTTCTAGATAAGACTTCCAGTACTATACTGAATAATAGTGATGACAGTGGGCATCCTTGTTGTGTTCCTGATCTTGGAGGAAAGGCTTTCAGTTTTACCCCATTCAGTATGGTACCAGCTGTGGGTATGTAATATATGGCTTTTATTATGTTGAGATATGTTCCTCCTGTCCCCAGTTTTTTTATGATATTTATCATGAAGGGATGTTAAATTTTATCAAATGCTTTTTTAGCATTAATTGAAATGATCATATGTGTTTTATTATTTAGTATGTTTATATGATGAATCATATTGATTGATGATGGCAAATATTGAACCATTGTTGCACCCCAGGAATAAATCCCACTTAGTCATGATGAATGGTCTTTCTAATGTATTGTTGAATTTGGTTTGTTAGTATTTTGCTGAGAATTTTCATATCACTATTCATCAGAGATATTAACCTGTAGTTTTCTTTTTTTGATGTGTCTTTGGTTTTGCTATTAAGGCAATATTGGCCTCATAAACTGAGTTTGGAAGTATTCCCTTCTCCTCTATTTTTTGGAATAGTTTGAGTAGAATTGGTATTATTTCTTGTTTAAATGTTTGGTAGACTCAGCAGTGAAGCCATCAGGTCCCAAGCTTTTATTTTTTTTATTTTTATTTTTTACTAGGATTCTTTTTTGTACAGCTTTGATCTTGTTAGTTGTTATTGGTCTGTTCAGAATTTGAATTTCTTCTTGGTTCAATTTTGGTAGGTTGTGAGTGTTTCAGAATGTTTCCATTTATTCTAGATGTTCCAGTTTGTTAGCATATATTAATAGTTCCTCATAGTAGCCACTAATGTCCTTTAAATTTCTACAGTATCAGTTCTATTATCTTGTAATTTCTCATTTTATTTAGATCTTCACTCTTGTTTTCTTAGTATGACTAAAGATTAATTAATTTTGTTTAATTTTTCATAAAACAACTTTTGTTCCATTGATCTTTTTTTTTCCTTTTTCATTTCAGTTTCATGTATTTCTGCTCTGATCTTTATTATTTCTTTACTGCTACAAGTTTTTGGTTTGGTTTGCCCTTGCCTCTCTAGTTCTTTAAGATGCATCATTAGACTGTTCATTTAATGTTTTTCCTGTATTTTGATGTGGCATGTGTAGCTACAAACTTCCCTCTTAGTGCCGTTTTACCTGCATTCCATAGGTTTTAGTATGTTATGTTTTCATTATCATTTGTTTTGAGAAATATTTCAATTTCCTTCTTAATTTCTTCACTCACCCACTGGTCATTCAGAGCATATTGTTAAATTTCAATTTATTTGTATAGTTTCCAAAATGTTATTCCACTGTGGTCAGAAAAGATGCTTGATATTATTTTAATTTTTTAAATGTTTTAGGACTTGTTGTATGACTTAACATATAGTCTATCCAGGACAGTAGTTCACGTGATGAGAAAAAGAATGTATATTCTGCAGCTCTTGGATGAAATATTCTGTAAATATCTATTAGATTCATTTTTATTTATAGTGCAGATTAAGTCTGATGTTTCTTTGTTAATTTTCTGTCTGGAAGATCTATCTAATGGCCATCTGCTTCTGGTGTCTTAGCACAGTCTTCTTTCCATGCCTGCCTGTATCCTACTCTCCTCTTCTGACAAGGACACCAGCCATATTAGATAGGGCCAACCCACATGGCCTCATTTTTACCTTACTTGCTTCTTTAAAAGCTCTGTCTCCAAGATATAGTCACATTCTGAGGTATTGGTGGTTAGGCCTTCAACATATGAATCAGGAGAACAAAATTCAGCCATAACAGTTATGATGTGATTTCTTGTTAAAAAGACAGTATCAACCTCTCTTTAAGTTTTCCGTGGGGAATGGATTGTAGGGAGGCAGCAGTGGAAGTAAGGAGATACGTTAGGAGGTATTTATAACAGTTCAGTTAGAAGATGATAGAGACTTGAACAAAGCTGGTAGCAGAAAATGGAAAGTATTGAACAAATTTTGGATATGTTTAGAGGTTAGTGGAACCATCAGCTCTTCTTGGTAATCAGTGTATTAGTTATAGGGGGCTGAACTCTGGTACCAAATAGTCAGTGTGTATTTGTGCCTCTGTGTGTATGTATGGACTTAAATAGAACTTTATTCCTCACTGTTGTACCAACCCAAGGAAGATTTTTTTAATGTGAATTGGCAGCAGTCCTACAAATGAGGATTCAGAGACTCAAATCTTCATCTTTTGACTGACAGATATCCCCAGGAGACTTATGATCATTTTCTCTAACTGTAGAAAGCAAGAGGATATTGGCTTGAATTTCCAAAACAATTTTGGACAGCAGTGATGAAATCTAGAATCCTTGCCATTTTCTTAATTTTAATGAGTATGCATACTGCCTGTTCTGTGGAATATAATTTATATTAATATGTGGTTGAAAAAATGAATTCTGTGTTCCTTTAGTTTGAAAAAGGATGGTTGAACAAAATAGTCTGGTCTCTTCACTGATAGACTTCTTGGAGCCTTTAAAATTCTATAAATTGTATAACACCAAGAATAAGCTGCCTTATCCAAAATTTTGACCATGTAACCTCCTTTATTTAAGGAAACAATGTGCAAGATTGGTGTACAAAAAAGCCAACAATTTGGGAAACAGTTTTTGAGCTCCATTTTAAGTACACATCTGGCTATTAGTTTAAGATAGTTTTTATTATATTAAGTATGGAACTTTCTGTTCCTACTTATCTAGGAGTTTGTTTTATTCAAAAATCAGTATGTATTAAATGTAATCATAAAATGGCATAAAAATCTGTTGATATTACCATATGTCTATTTATAGCCTACCTATTGATAATGAGGTATTTAACTAATATTTTTGTAACATTGTACCGTCCTTTAATTCCTAAGATAAATTCTACTTGTTAGAGTGAGTAGGTCTTTCTATGAGCTATTGAAATGTGTTAATTAAATATATACCTAGAATTGTTGTATCACACAAATATAATTGTCTTTACCTTTCTTCTTTTTGTGCTATTATTAGCTTTTACTATCATTATAAAGCTAATTCAAGCAAATGGTAGTGGCTGTACATTGTTTTGAATCTTTGGAAAGAGTCCATATTATATGAAATTTTAAAGAATGCCCCGTAATGGACCTGGAGCTGTCTTCATATGTAATTCTTTGAAAAAAAGAAGTTAGTTGTTTACATGGTTGTCAATCTGCTATTTCCTTTGTGTTTTAATTTTGCTATATATTGTCTCATTTTTAATTATTTTTAATATCTTTCAAACACTTTTTCAAAATTAATGAGCAAAAGCTATTACATAGTTTTTCTTACACTTTAGCAAAACTCTTTATTGTTGATATTTCCATATTCTCCTTTCTATTTTTGTTTTACTTCTGTTTTCTGTTTTTTGCCTAATTTTATTATACTGCCCCCCTTTTTAAAATTTTACTGGTAGCTTTTTCTAAAATAACCATATTTTAGAGTTATTAATCTTTTAATGTTTCTGTTTAATTTATTTGTCTTTTGTAAAACATATGAGATCTTTCTTTTTCTCCCTTTATTTAAACTTCATTAAGAACTTACATTTATAATAGCCGAATGCCTTTTAAAGGGCATTTTTACAGAAGACTAAATTTTAAAATTCACTTGCTATATTCCTTTCTGATTTTTGCTTTATTAATTATGATTTAGCCACTTTAATATTTTCCAAATATTATAATATATACAATATTTTAAATTAAATTAATAATAATAAATACTTAAAATGTTTCAGTGTTTGAGAAACAAGCTTTAATCTATATTTTTCTAATTATCAAAGTCAAGTATGGTACAACTTTGACTACAATTTATATATCAATGCTATTTACAACTCTTTTACTTTCCTCACTTCTCTACTTTCCAATAATTTCAAACTATGTGTTCTAAATATTATCCTTGGATTATTTCACTAAATATATTTTTAATATGTTTTTAATATATTTAACTGTATTATCATATTACTGTTGCCAGTGCTATTCCCCTAGCATTTCAATAGTGTCTTTTCTCTCTTGAGCTTTTTCTTATGCTCATCTTTTGCTTAGTTGGCATATTTGTTCAAAAAATGTTTTCCAGAGACATATAGATGACAATAGGATTTCTTCTGAGGTAGAGGGAAACTACCTTCCTCCTTCTGATCATTTTCTTCTTGCCCTAGAAGCTTAGGCACAAAGAGGATTATTTCTTAATCCAGCATATTAGTTATATAGTTCAGATAATTTATCATGTTTAATTGACAAATCATCAGTCAATATCCTGCATTTCTAACATTTTGAGATTTGTGAATTTTTTGAATGAGTCTTAAACATGGAAAGTTGGAGGTTCTAATCTCATCCACAATCAGAAGTAGAATTAAATATTAAAGGTTAAGAAGAAGACAGCATCTCTGAGATTTCTGTGTTTATATTGCAAGGGTCATAAAACTTTTCTCTAAAAGGCCAGATTGTAAATATTTTAAGCTTTGTGGGATGTACAGTCTTTGTCACGATTACTCAATTGTGCAGTTTCTGTGTGAAAGTCGCTATAAACAACATGGAAACAAATCGATGTGGTTGTATTCCATCTGACTTTTTCAATGTCAGGTGTCATGCCAGATTTTTGCTCCACTATCAGTGTTTTATTGACTCCTCTCATATTCCATTGTAATGTCATGATTAAAATGACACCATTCTGTCAAATAGTCTGTTACTGAGTTTCTGTGGCTGGCACAAGGCATTGGGATATTTGTAATTATCCCTAATTTCATGGAGTTTTCAGATTTCAATCATGCAAATAGCCTAAGACCATAAATTGATTACAACCTTTGTCTTCAGTACAGCTACAATGTATTGATTCACAGCTATTTAGCAGAATGATGACAGACAAGATGTACATGATATTTTCCACGGAATAATATCATCAATGAGTATAGTCAATTTTCCCTAGTTATTACACCTAATTCTTATTCTCAAGGGAATGAATCATGGCTTGAAGGTACCCATTAATAAGGTGAACACTCTGTGCTGATGCTGACCAATAAGGAGAAAATATTAAGATTAAGTTAAAATTGAGATGAAGTAATAGCCAGTCCAAACATGTTAGTTTGAACTAACATGTTGGGCCAACATAGCCAGTCAAAACTTTCTATTTGATTAAAAGGTGTATAGACATTCAGGACAGAGCTGTGAGGGCAAGACAAAGATAAAACACCCTAACATTGGAGTTTGAATTGGGCCTCTGAAAGAATTTCCTTACCTACTGAGTAAATGTTTAAAAACATCCATTATTTTCACTATCACTATCATTATCCACTATCCATAATCACTATTCATTATCCACACATCCATTATGTTCATTGTGGAAGAATGAAGTTCTCCACCTTTGGTAGTTCAAATTCAAATCATTCTCCTGGACTTTGAGAAAGACAAATAGATCAGTGGGCATGTTCCTTGGAGAGGAGCAATGAGATAACTCTCATTGATGAAAATACCTCAGAGTATTTTATTTAATTATTTATTTTTAATTTTTTATTTTTGGAGGATCATATTAGTGTTCAGTTGCTGTCATAGTGAACTCATAAACTTACTGGCTTAAAACAACAGAAATTTACTACCTTACAGTTATGCAGGTCAGAGGTCTAAAGTGAGCCCTAGTGGGCTAAAATCAAGGTGGTGGTGGGGCTGCATTCTCTCTGTTGGCTCCAGAGGAAATCTGTTTGTCTTTTCTAGCTTCTAGAGGCTGCCTGCATTACTTGGCTATGATATGGTCAGGAGGCCAGGAAATACTGGGCAGAAGAGGGTGGGGTCCCATGCAAGGGCTCCACCCTCAGGCCTGGGCCCCTGGCCCTAAATGAACACTTCACATCCCTGTTTTCCTACCCAAATGTTGCTTTTTGGCATGTCCTCCCCACTCTCTTATGCCCATATAAACCCCAGATCTCAGCTGACAGAGAGACAGGCTGCTGGATATCAAGAGGAGAAGAAGCTACTGAGCGTTGTCAGAGACTATGGATAGACACAGCTTAAACTCAGACGGCACAATTTCAAAGAGGAGGTGGGCAGGCTTCAGGGAAAGATCACCTCCTTCCCACACCATCCCCTTACCAGCTCCCTTCCACTGGAGCCACTTCCATCACTCAATAAAAACTCTGCATTCCTCACCTTGTAAACTGTTCATGTGACCTGATTCTGCCTGGACACCAGACAAGAATTCGGGATGCACTCAGTGCAGGAACACAAAAAGACTGTCATACTGGCCCTTTGTCCTTGCTGGCAGAGGGCAGTCACCCCACGTGATGAAGCAAAAGGCCCACTGAGTCGGTAACACACCCTCTGGGGCACCGGGGATTGCCGGCACCCCCTCTTCCTCAAAGTCAGCAACAGAAGGTCGAGTACCTCTCATCTCACATTAATCTGACCTTCTCTTCTGCCCCACGTCTTCCCCTTTTAAGGTCATTACATTGGATCCACCTGCATAATCCAAGGTAATCTCCATATTTTAATGTCATCTGATTAGCGACATTACTTATCTCTGCAAACTTCCTTCTCCTTTGTCATATAGCCTAGCATATTTACAGGTTCAAGGAGTTAGGATTCAGCCATGTTTGAAGCCATTTTTCTGGAAAACACAAGGATAAAGTTATACATAGAGTGAAATAAATTAAATTGAACTTTCCAATAGAGGTATTGATGGGTCCCTAGTCATCCTTACATCTGGTGTACCTGAAGAACGAGGCCAAGCATTTGTTGGAGAATTAGCGTATGCACTCAATTTTATTTTTAAAGCCCTAATTAGCATATCTTATCATTTACTTAATGGTTAAGAACATGGGCTCTGAAACTAGAGAACAAGCACCTTCAGATATAAGGCCTTAAATAGCTGACTTAGCCCTATAATTCAGTTTATTCATCTGTAAAATGGGGATAATAGAAGATCTATTTACCTTGTATAAAATTGTTGGAATAATCAGAAGAGATGACATTTAGCCTCTTAGAAGGATTTCTGGAACATGGAAAGGGCACAGGTACCAAGAGCAAAGGCACAGGTGACTGACTTACTTAAAGGACAATTTATTCCTCCCTTAATATTGTTTGCCTGGAACACACAGAGAAGGAGATAGGGAGTGGGACAGGGTGGGTTTTCTTAACTTTGATCTGGTCTTCATATTATTTTCATTGTGGAAGAATGAAGTTCTCCACCTTTGGTAGTTCAAATTCAAATCATTTTCCTGGACTTTGAGAAAGACAAACCAATCAGTGGGCACGTTCCTTGGAGAGGCGCAACAAGAAAATGCTCTACGAGACTGTTCTTCCTTGAGATGACCTGCATCCTTCATTTGGTACAGTTTGACATATGAAGTAGTAGAATTTAGCATATTGAATTCCACTCATTTTTGTGGTACTCTAGGCCGCTCTGTTACCCTCTTAACTCCAAAATTATGCTTAATTAATAATTGGCTAAAATTCTGCTCTGCCATTATCTTAGTTAACACAGGTAACATATAACTAATATTTATGTTGATAGCCATAAGTATTTCCATGTATTCTGACTAATACACTTTCACGTTTTACTGCTTTGACACATACAAAAATCTATATCTTAGGCAATATTTCTGAAGAATTCCTGAACCAAAGGTGGTTACAAAATGTTAGAATAAAAAAGTAAGGAAACTTCAAATAATTAAAGGATTCTTTTCTAGGCGTCTAGGCCGCACTGGCCAGGTTTGAGATTTTGAGATTGAAGACTCAGGACTTATTTTTTTTCCCGCTTTATTGAGGTGTAATTGACAAATAAAAATCACGTATATTCAAGATGTACAACATGATGATTTGATATACATATACTGAACATTGTGAAATGATTACCACAATCAAATTAACACATCCATCACCACACAGTTATTATTGTGTGTGTGTGAGGGGGTGAGAATACGCGATACTCTCTTAGCAAATTTCAAGTATGCAATACAGTATCACTAGCTATAGCCATCATGCTCTGCATTAGATCCCTAGAACCCGTTCATCTTATAACTGAACATTTGCACCCTTTGGGTAACATCTCCCCATCTCTGCCTCCCTGGAAACTACCATTCCACTCTCTGGCTCTATGACTTTAACTTTTTAAAATTCCACATATAAGTGAGATCATGCACTATTTGTCTTTCTAGGCTGAGGGCCTATTAAGTTACAAAGGTCATTTGCAATCCAGCAATCAGCCTTGGCTTCTTTAATATCATGTTTTAGACAACTGGGTTCAAGTCACAGTTATCGTGAGAAGATGGCATGCCTGTAGTAATTTTTTGTACTTTCTAATGAGTAGTTATTATTTTGCATGATTTTCTTTTGTAATTTGAATTACATGTACTTATCTGAAACATAACAAACTAATATTAACATTGTTTTGGTGGTATTCTATGCTATTTCCAGCATCCTTGACAAATAGTTTGTGAACTTTCTGCTCTATTTCCTTAGGCTTGATTAAAACAAACAAAAGGTTTATGTCATTTTTTGTAGCTAAATAATATATAAAATGCAAAAGGAAATAATATTTATTGAGCAGACTATATGCCCCAGACAGCTTAATGTATTTCCAACTTACAACAGTCATCCAAGAGACACATTAGTAAGCCTATTACAGTTTAAAAAAATGAGTTGGAGAGGTTAAGTAACTAGCCAAATTCAGACAGCTGGTGAGCAACTGAAGGTAGATTCCTGTGTAAACTCTGAAGTCTCTGATTCCAAGCCTAGGTTCTAGTAACCTTATTACTATGTCTTCTTAAGACCCCGCTTATCAGACTGAATGTGCTAGCCAGAGTGATGCTACCTGATAGTTATTAAGTACTGCAGTCAGTCTTAAATCAGAATTTCCCTGTGGATTTTTAGACCTGTAAATAGCACTCCATTTAACCTGGCGGTACATGAATGGAAAGCCCTGCACTCTGGCACAAGGACATTTCCATTACTCTGCTTTCTGCTGATTAAAATCGTTACATGGATTTATATAGTGGGAGTAACTGGATTATATGTGTGTCAAAGACAGTCCAAATAATGTAATAAAACATATACTTAGGAAAAAAACTATATGCCTACAGAGTTCAATATTAAACGTTATTTAAAATAATCCATGTTTACTTCACTTCAAATCTATTCTTCTAAACAAAACCTTTCAAGTGAAACAAATCTACCACTTTTATTTGGCCAAAATTCATCATCGACAGGCTTACTCACTCAGATACTCCATTGTGTGGACAGACAGACCATTTGCACTCACCAAAAAGGTCTAGCATAGATATGGAAAGATTATAGTTAGCCTATTTCTTTTTGAAATTTTATATGCTAACAAAACAAACTATTTCTCTTGCATGATATGATTTCCATTCTACTAAGGTTTTCAAGTCTTTCTGCTTTCGATTATCTTATTTTACTGAGCAAGTGGTTATTTGTTTCCCTGAGAAAAGAATTTTACTTTTTCCATTTCAATATTCATACACAATCTTCCACAGTTACTTATAGTGTAACATCTGGTATTTCTAAATAAAACATCAGAAAACCTCTGAATCATAGTAGGAAGAACTAAAATATCAAGTACTGTACAAATGATATACTTCACAGAAGGGGAAAAAAACTTCCTGCTTGATATAATTGCTCTTTAGAGATCACAAACAATGCTTACATTCTTGCATCTATGTGGAACAGATTCTTTGTGACATTAAAAGCCTAACTGTTCATTTGATGCCCATGTGTAATTCCTTTTAGAGAAACTAAAAATAAGTTTCCAACAGGCTTACTCACTCACATACTCCATTGTGTGGACAGACAGCAAACAGGGGCAGAGAGCTAAGCCTTGACCCACTTACCACCGTCAGATGGTTCTGATCAATGTCTAAGAATCTATTAAAACCTTACTATTAGGGGATTAAAGGAAATAACAGATTCCTCCTGGTTCCCCAGAGCTTTTGCCTTTTTTGGGACAAAATGGGCAAGTTTTTTTTATCTGATCTTTCCCCGAAAGTATGCCAATGAAATTACATACTCTCATCCTATAAAATGTAGTCAAACTTGATACAGAAACTAGTTCATGAAGATCCACAGAATTCCTATATTGTTACCTAAGAATTACATTTTAAATTTAACTAATACAAGAACTATTCTTTGTTCATGCAGTATATTTGCTTGCCTACAGAAATAACCAGAGTCCCCTGAGCCCTTGTGTTTCAGCAGTTTACAATATTAAATGGTCAAACCCCCTGAGTCCAGCTATCCACACTGCTTGCCCCCATCCTTCCTCCAGGCCATTCACCTGGTTCTCAGGCCTTCCCAGGTGTTCTTTCTGTTCTGCTTTCTGGCTATTACACACTGTCTCCCTTCCTGTTTCTAATGTGTAGATAATTTATTACTCTCCCCTTCTTGCTACAGACTCACTATGTGAGCCCATAAATTCCTTTGTAGGTGGTATTCCTGTTGTTGGACCTGTGGTCTCTCTGGCTGCAGGAAAGTGGTATTGGTGATGCCTCTAGAAACCTAAGATACAGTCCAGGCTCCAGCCCTGACATGCAGGGTCCAGCCTCAGTTTGGCCTCTCACCCATTTAATATAAATAATTATCCAGTGACTGAGCAAAGCTATTCTTGAACTTAGAGTATTTTTATTGGGCTTTAAAATTTTCCACCTTTATATTGACACATTCAATAAGTGGCTCTTATATTAAGGCAACATAAATTTATTTTTAGCAAAATTATGCTGCTGCTTGATCATTAGACCAAACTCACAAAAATTATAAAATAGATTATAATTATTTAGAACTTAATTGTTGGTTTCGGGTTTGATACTGAGCTTAAGGACCTGATAAAAGTGTCTTTACATTTCCATCATTGACTGATCTTTCTACAGACAGGTTTACTTCTGTTTCCATTCAAGCTCTGATAATCACTAAACCAAGAGGTTTACTTCACACCTTCTTTTATTTTCCTTGTGTCTCTATTGTACAATAGCAAAAGCCTGGGCTGGTGGGTACACCAGAGATATCTTGTCCCCAGCCCTCCTTAAATGCTTCATATTCTCAGGTACTGTTTGCCCTCACTTGCTTTTCTTTCTCTTTCTTTTCTTAGTCCTTTTTTTTTTTTTTTTTTTTTTTTGGTAGTGGCATGATCACAGCACAGTATAGCCTTGACCTCCTAGGCTCAGGAGATCCTCCTGAGTAGCTGGGGCACTCACCACCACACCCGAATCATTTTTTTGTACTTTTAGTAGAAGTGGGGTTTCACCATGTTGGCCAGGCTGGTCTCGAACTCCTGACCTAAGGTGATCCACCAGTCTCGGCCTCCCAAAGTGCTGGGATTACAGACGAGAGCTACTGCGGCTGGCCTGAAGTGTATTTTCTAAAATAATCTATAAATTCTCTATATAAGATCTTATTAAATACTTGAATCAATGACAAATCAATAAAATAAATAATTTGTTTCTGATGCCTAAGAAAAATAAAGCTTTGCTAATAGTTACCATATTTGTGGATATATAGAATTTCAATTTATGGGTTATGGTAGTGGTTGAATTTTTCAATGTATTTCTTAATGGAATTTTTCCATATATAATCTGATTTTTCTGATGAATTATTTAATCTGTTTCAATGCGCTTTAAAATTGGGGAAAAAGGTTATGATAATATATGGAAGCAACATGGTGGTGTTGGTGACTCAAATTTAGGTGTACTTATTACTTGGGTAGAAATTGAAAGATTTTGTAACATTTGCACTCTCTTGGATATAATTAAATACCACATGTATATAATTTTAAATTTTTGCTAGTTTTTCACACAATTAAATTATTTGATCCTCTTAACAAATTCAAAAGGTAGATGGGGTATATTTATTTTTAATATTATTTTGCAGATGAGTAAATTATCATTAGAGAGGCTATATGGCTTTGAATTATGATCTTATAAGTCATGCTCACTGGCACCATTCATTCCTTCATTTAAAAAATAGTCATCCCACTATGTTCCCATCACTCTTCTAAACAATGGGAATATGGTGATGAGCAAGATAAAAAAGGTTTCTAGGTTGATTCCAAGTCTTTGCTATTGTGAATAGTGCTGCAATAAACATACGTGTGCATGTGTCTTTAGAGCAGCATAATTTATAATCCTTTGGGTATATACCCAGTAATGGGATGGCTGGGTCATATGGTACATCTAGTTCTAGATCTTTGAGGAATCGCCATACTGTTTTCCATAATGGTTGAACTAGTTTACAATCCCACCAACAGTGTAAAAGTGTTCCTATTTCTCCACATCCTCTCCAGCACCTGTTGTTTCCTGACTTTTTAATGATCGCCATTCTAACTGGTGTGAGATGGTATCTCATTGTGGTTGGGACATGGATGCAGCTGGAAACCATCATTCTTAGCAAACTATCACAAGAACAGAAAACCAAACACTGCATGTTCTCACTCATAGGTGGGAACTGAACAATGAGATCACTTGGACTCAGGAAGGGGAACATCACACACCGGGGCCTATCATGGGGAGGGGGGAGGGGGGAGGGGGGAGGGATTGCATTGGGAGTTATACCTGATGTAAATGACGAGTTGATGGGTGCAGCACACCAACATGGCACAAGTATACATATGTAACAAACCTGCACGTTATGCACATGTACCCTACAACTTAAAGTATAATAATAATAAATAAATTTTTTAAAAAAAATGTTTCTAAACCGATGTGCTTTAACCTGTGTTTCATCTGATAATAGACATACCAAAGCTAAATAATTATTTGAGCCTTGGATATGTTATTAGTACAGTGACCATAGAACCTATTGTCCAAACAAGGATACTTAATTATGAAATAAGGAGCTCTTAAAAAATATGCTGGTTCAAGAGGCATAAACTAGGGATTCTTGCAAACCAATCAGGACCAGTGGTCACCCTATCTATGGAGGCAGTCCCTTGATAAGCAAACCACTAGGGAACACCATCCTACTTATTTTTAAAAGTTTCAGTCTGTGGAATCAACCTAAATATCATGGACCAGATAAAGGAAATATGGTACATATACACCACGGAATACTGCACAGCCATAAAAAAGAATGAGATCATGTTCTTTGCAGCAATGTCATTGGATCTGGAGGCCATTATCCTAAGTAAGCTAATGCAGGAACAGAAAACCAAATACTGCATGTTCCCACTTATAAGTGGGAGCTAAAGCATAAGTACACATGTACACAAAGGAGGGAACGATAGACACTGAGACTATTTGAGGGTGGAGGTTGAGAGGAGGGTGAGGATTGAAAAGCTACCCATCAGGTACTATGCTTATTACCTGGTTGATGAAACAATCTGTATGCCAAATCCCCACAACATGCCATTTACCTGTATAACAAACCTGCACATGTACCCCTGAACCTAAAACAAAAGTTAACAATAAAAATAAATAAAAGTTACAGTGTAATAAGAATTTCAAAATCTGACCTTCATTATTTTAGGGACTTCTGAATACACTGCTTTCCTCTGTCAATTAAACAGGAAACTGCCAGACTGAATCAATAGAATGTTTTTGGCTGTAAGAAATAGAAAACCCAACTGAAACTTGCTTATTCAGTTAATAGAATGTAATATCCTAAAAGGTCTACAGGTAAAGCTGGCTCAGGTAGAGGTTTTATCTAGTGGTCCAGCATTGACACGAAGGACCTGGTTTTGGTCTATCTCCTTGTTCTACAAGTTTTGATATAGGCTTCATCACAGGCAGTTATGCCTCAAGACCACCAGATGGCTTCCATAATCTCTCAGTTCTACAAGTTCCTGTAGTCCCATCAAGTAGGACAATGTCATTGTCTTAGCGGAAAAAGTTGTTATAAATGTTCATCGTTCATAGCGGCTAAGTTTATTTGACTATTTTTGAACGATTCTCTGCATCTGGAGGATGGAATGTGCTGATCAGCTTAGCCTAATGTGATGGTTAATACTGAGTGTCAACTTGATTGGATTGAAGGTTGCAAAGTATTGATCCTGGGTATGTCTGTGAAGGTATTCTAAAGGAGATTAACATTTGACTCATTTAGATTTACTATCATATTTGGTAAAGCAACTTCTTCTCTGTGTGTGTGTGTGTATACATATATATGTGTGTGTGTGTATATATATGTTTGTGTGTGTCTATATGTATAATATATGACTGCACAAAGAACAAGCCAGTTTCTGAAACATTTTCTACAGCTTCTACTATAAGGCAAAAGCTGTTTTTTATTGTTATGAATATGTATTTGAAGCCCTCTAAAGGTTAGTCACTGGCAAACAAGGAATCAGACAAATATTGAAAAACTTGTGGGTACAACTCAGTCAAGGAGTCGATTCTCCTCGGGGAAACATAATAATTATCCAATTTTTCATAACCAAAATGTGGTTCTAAACTTTCTCAGAGACCCTCTTCTATGAGAGCCAATAATATAGCTAACTGTCAACAACCCCACAATACCAGGTTTACCCTTTAAATACAAGATGGAGTACATAAACAGATGGAATGCCATGTACCCAGACAACTTGATCCAATTCCCTGGATCAGCAGCCCTCAAAATGCCTTGTCATTAATCCACTTGCAAGGCTCCCCAAACATGACAACAATTCTGGAAACCCCAAACCCCAGTCGACTTGGATAGGATAGCTAGGTCAACCTCTGCATCCATTTCTTATTTTCTCCCTACCGTCGTAAGTCCACAAAAAATGTCTGGACCTCTTTATAGTACAAGCCTAGAACCATTTCCAAGCTACCCAGAGTGGCATTCTGCATGGTAACCAGAGTAGGGTGAAAGAGATGGCAGAGAAATTATTCATGCCTCAAACAAACTAAAGACCTTCCACCCTGCAATTTGGGCTTTCCTCAAGGTCTTACAGAAAGAACTGCATTCAGGAGCTTGGGTGGTCCTGTATTGGCAGGGGCCAGAGGAGAAGTGAAGCAATGCATGAGGCACTAGAGACAAGCCTACAGAGTTAAATGCAGCTAAGATACTAACTCATCAGTCAACATCCACCCCTTTCTGTTGTGATGCATGCCATTTTAAATTTAGTGATTTGTTCTTGGACAAAATGCCACATAATACTTTCTTTCATTCTTGAGTTTTCTATTCAGAACACTGTGTTATAAAAGATACTAGTTTCCACCATGAAAAGCAATCATTGGTATGATTATGTGAATGGAAGATAAATCATTTAAATTTCTTTTCTTCTACTCTTATACTAACAGGATTAAAGGCTATGGAATGAAACAGTAACAGAACAAGGACAGTCAGTACACAAAGGAAGAAATAAAGCAACTCCATTAGTAGCCAAAGAAAGGAAAATCAAACTCATCATCACACAGTATTTTTACCTATTATAATGGCAAAAAATGAAAAATAATTGAAAATAAATTAGAAAACCTCCAATGTTGTTTAGGATGTAAGGAAACAGACTTTCATTAACTGCTGGTAAACATGTAAATTGTCAAAACATTTCTGGAAAAAGATTTGGAATTATCAGAGATATTTGATACATGTACAAAGGAATTTATGTGTCAAAGAGTATAATGTATTTGTAAGTGTTTATGCTGCAGTCAGAATATACACAGAGTTGTTTGGTTGGATGTCTCTTTTGATTGGTCAGCCCCAGGCTGTACTAGTTGTAAAATATTTTTATTTTCATCCCTACATATGTGCTAGCACTCATTTGAATATATTTCTCACACTAAGTATATTAGTATAATTTTAAATGAATAATTGGTAAGTAGTAAATGACATTTCTCTGATTTAGTTTTTATTTCTATAATTGTTGGTAAGATTAAACATTCCCATGTTTAAGCAGTGTTGCAATTTTTTTTTAAATTTATTTATTATTATTATACTGTAAGTTGTAGGGTACATGTGCGTAACGTGCAGGTTTGTTACATATGTATACTTGTGCCTTGTTGGTGTGCTGCACCCATCAACTCGTCATTTACATCAGGTATAACTCCCAATGCAATCCCTCCCCCCTCCCCCCTCCCCATGATAGGCCGCGGTGTGTGATGTTCCCCTTCCTGAGTCCAAGTGATCTCATTGTTCAGTTCCCACCTATGAGTGAGAACATGTGGTGTTTGGTTTTCTGTTCTTGTGATAGTTTGCTAAGAATGATGGATTCCAGCTGCATCCATGTCCCTACAAAGGACACAAACTGATCCTTTTTTTATGGCTGCATAGTATTCCATGGTGTATATGTGCCACATTTTCTTAATCCAATCTGTCACTGATGGACATTTGGGTTGATTCCAAGTCTTTGCTATTGTGAATAGTGCTGCAATAAACATACGTGTGCATGTGTCTTTAGAGCAGCATAATTTATAATCCTTTGGGTATATCCCCAGTAATGGGATGGCTGGGTCATATGGTACATCTAGTTCTAGATCCTTGAGGAATCGCCATACTGTTTTCCATAATGGTTGAACTAGTTTACAATCCCACCAACAGTGTAAAAGTGTTCCTATTTCTCCACATCCTCTCCAGCACCTGTTGTTTCCTGACTTTTTAATGATCGCCACTCTAACTGGTGTGAGATGGTATCTCATTGTGGTTTTGATTTGCATTTCTCTGATGGCCAGTGATGAGCATTTTTTCATGTGTTTGTTGGCTGTATGAATGTCTTCTTTTGAGAAATGTCTATTCATATCCTTTGCCCACTTTTTGATGGGGTTGTTTGTTTTTTTCTTGTAAATTTGTT
>NC_037671.1:73359313-73422755 GCF_003255815.1 Theropithecus gelada | reverse complement strand
GCTCTCTTCAAAGCTGTCAGACAGAGTCGTTTGCATCTGCAGAGGTGTTTGCTGCTTTGTTATTGTTTACTGTGCCCTGCCCCCAGAGGTGGAGTCTACAGACAGGCAGGTTTCCTTGAGCTGCTGTGAGCTCCACCCAGTTGGAGCTTCCCAGCAGCTTTGTTTACCTACTTAAGCCTCAGCAATGGTGGGCGCCCCTCCCCCAGCCTCACTGCTGCCTTGCCGGTAGATCACAGACTGCTGTGATAGCAATGAGGGAGGCTCTGTGGGTGTGGGACCCTCCCGGCCAGGTGTGGGATATGATCTCCTGGTGTGCCTGTTTGCTCAAAGCGCAGTATTGGGGTGGGAGTTACCCGATTTTCCAGGTGTTGTGTGTCTCAGTTCCCCTGGCTAGGAAAAGGGATTCCCTTCCCCCTTGCGCTTCCCAGGTGAGGCAATGCCTCGCCCTGCTTCAGCTTTGCTGGTCGGGCTGCAGCAGCTGACCAGTACCGATTGTCCGGCACTCCCCAGTGAGATGAACCCAGTACCTCAGTTGAAAATGCCGAAATCACCAGTCTTCTGTGTCGCTGGCGCTGGGAGTTGAAGACTGGAGCTGCTCCTATTCGGCCATCTTGCTCCACCCCCCTGCAATTTTTTTTTTGAACATTGCCTATTTATATTGTTTGACTTCATTTTTCTATTGGAAAGTTTATCTCCCAGTAATTCATTAGAGCTATTTGTACATTAGGAATACGTAACATTTTTAATAGCTATCTTTCCCACTTAGTCTTGAGACCAACCATAATTATTTCTTCATTTTATAAATAAAGCATTTTAAAAATTTCTCAGCAGCATAACCATTTCTTCATTATATTTGTTTTTGTAAAAATACAGAATTTGAATTTTTTCTCTATAGTCAAAAATCACTATTTCTTCTCTCTTAAAGTCCTCCTATTTACTTAGAAAGTTCTTCATGCCAAACAAAATAAATACTAACCTACCATTAATTTCAAATATTTATCTCTTTAATGTAAGTATAGTTTATTTTTTGTGAAGACTTTTTTCCAACAGAAAACAACTTTACTCATGATTCGTGATTTTATATTTGTTATAAAACAAGTCCTGATATAGGTACTAGGGTTTGTTTCCCGGCTTTCTAGTCTGTACCATTCTTCACATTATACTTTCATAAGTACTCCTAATTACAATGACTCTAGCTTTTTCTTATCCTGTAGTATCTTACACATCGTAACCCTGAAGTTTATTTTTTTCCAGCATTTTTGTTTATACTCATACATTTTTATGTTTACTATACTTTATAAAGTACCAAAATAATAATATAATAAATTTTGATTTAAGGTTAGATGGAACAAATTTATCATGATTAGTCCTTTTATCCAGGTCTATGATATGCAACTCCCTTTACTCAAGTCCTTTAAAATGTTTTATTTAAAAAAACTTTGTAGTTTCTTCATATTCGTCTTGGTTAGATGGTCATATTATTCTTAGGTGGGTTTCTTTTATTGTTTTTCATTTTTGTTTTATCTTACAGTGGTAATTTAGATTTTCTATATTTTTTATTGATTCTTGCTTAATACATATTTGTTACAACTTATATTGCATTTAGTCATTTTTCTGAACTTTAAAAAACGGCATTTGTTTCCCATAGACTACTTTAAAATGCTGAGTAGTCAATCACATCTAAAAATTATCACAATTTATCTCTTTCTGATATTTAGGTTTCATGTCTCTGATGAATATATTATCGCATTGTCTAGAACTTGTAAAACAGTATTAAGCAATTACATTTGATAGTTGGCCTATTTGTCTTATTCATGACTTTAATGAGAAGTTCCTTAATGTTTTACCATTAAGCATACAACTGGCTGATAATTGAAAAATAATATTCTTTTGCAGGTTGAAAAAGTATATTCTTATTTAAGTTTTTCTAAGAATTTTGAATCATGAATAAACGCAGAATTTCATTAAGTATATTTACTTTTGCTTTTGATTTGTATAGTAATGTAGTCTGTCTTTAAACTTTCTGATATATCATTATATTTTCTAAGAAAAAGCTAAAACCATGTCTTATTGCTGTGTAACAAACCACTCAAAATGTACTAACTTAAAACAGCCACCATTTTATTTTCTCACAATTCAATGAATATGCAGTGTGGGCTGTGCTCTGCTGGGCAGTTATTATGTCTGTCCCACCTCAGCCATTTAGGTGGCTTAAGAAAATTGAAATAATCTGGCAACTTACTAGAGTCTTATGGTGATTAATATTAGGTGTCAACTTGATTGAAGGATGCCTAGGTAGCTGATAAAAGTATTGTTTCTGGGTTTGTCTGTGAGGGTATTGTCAGCGGAGGTTAATATTTGAGTTAGTGGACTGGGAGAGGAAGACCCACCCTCAGTGTGGGTGGAGACCATCCCATCGGCTGCCAGTATGGCTAGAACAAAGCAGCTGGAAGAGGGTGGGATAAGCTGGGTTGCTGAGTCTTCTGGCTTTCATCTTCCTCCCATGCTGAATGTTTCCATCTGTTCCTCTTGCCCTTGAATATCCGACTCCAGGTTCTTTGACCTTTGGACTCAAACCAGTGGTTTGCTGGGGGCTCTCAGGCCTTCAGCCACAAACCAAAGGCTGTACTGTCAGCTTCACTGCTTTTGAGGCTTCTGGACTCAGATTGAGCCACTACTGACTTCTCTCTTCCCCAGCTTGCCGAAGGCCTATAGTGGGACTTACCTTGGGAATGTGTAAGCCAATTGTCCCTAATAAACTCCCTTTCATATATATATGTATCCTATCAATTCTGTCCCTCTGGAGACCCCTGACTAATACAAGGCTGGATGGATTAAAATGTTTTCACTCACATGGCTGGTCATTGGTGCTGGCTGCCAACTGGCTTGCTTCATTCCTGTCCTCCAAATCATTTTGTAAAACAAGTAGATATGTATTTTTCTTGCTTGAAACCTTTCACTAGACCTTTTCTTTAGGCTTTAAAGTTTATTCTCTTTAGCAAGATTTATAAAATCCTTCATGATCTGGCCTCTGCCTCTCTCCTGCTCATTATAGACTAGAAGACTATAGTATTTAAAAAAGATGAGGTAGTGTCAGTAGGACCAGGAAATGGAAGAAACAGCACTGTATGGTTTGCAAAAGTCCCTTGCCCCAAAGTGGTGATGTAATTTACCATCCCAACAGGACACTTTTGGAAATAAAAAGGGCTTTCTTAATAATTATGCCAGGATAACAGACATGAACCACTAGTGCTCTGACACAGCAGGGTCTGACCCCACTCCTCCCCACACTTACCCATATCTTTACCTCCACACCTATACTCTACCTAACAATGTACAATCATAGCTCTAGAACTTGCCCTACTGCTTCATGCCACTAACGCTTTCATATAAATGTTCCCTCTACTTGGAATGTCTTTTATCAACTACAGTTCCCATCAAGTTTCCTCTCAGAAACCTACCTTGAATCCTTATACTGAGCTAACCATCTTTTCTTTTAAATGCTATCTCTATTCCAATATTATACACAATTAACACATAGAATTGGAATCTGGATTTTTTTTTATATCCTTTTCTGAGGAACTGAGAATTTCTTTTTATAACCCCCCCCCTTTTTTTTGTTAGAGGGAATGTAGCAGATACAAGGTTTTAAGGTTTAAAGAAAATGAGACTTCATTTTTTATTCTTTGGATGTGACAAGCTGCCGAATGTGCTAAATAAGGGAACCAAAGTTAATGAACCATTTGCTGCCCAGAAAAAGAGTAGTTATGGTCTGAGATATTGAAAAAATGCAAAAATCCGAATATCATTAGTATGTGGTTTTATAGAGTATGCTATTTTAAAAGCAGAAGATTTCTCTTTTAATTATTTTGTCATTAGGCTCAAAAGAAGAACAGTCTGCAATGACTAAACACATGTCAGCTAATATGGGAAACAGAGTTTGGCCTGGGACTGTGCAGGGAAAAAACACAACAGGAAACTAAAACTTATCTCAGTTAATTCACAAAATAAAATTTGTCCATTTTGAAGATAAAGTGCCATTATTTCATTCTGCAACTTCAGTCTTTTATTCCAATACCAGAATGCAGGTTATCATACTTGAAGATTTATATACTCAATAGTTCAATATAGACCATTGACCAGATGATAATTTCATGGCATAATACACATTACCAGTTACTAATTGAAAATTAACTCATGGCAAATTCATATCATATGTCTGGAAGGAGACTGATTAAGTTGCCTTTAAAGCATCCTTGAGATCAAGCTTCTGGTATGAAAATGAAAAATAAGTTGAAGAATATTAATAAATGTTAATAAAACCTGAAAAAATATTAGAGTGTAGAAAAATTACATAGGAAAACTTTTGCTCTGGAAAACAGCTTGAAATGCTTGTCCTTTAAAACTCCATAGACAGTTTCCATATTCATGTCTATATTTGTCATGCCAGAAAAGGATGAAAGGGAGGAAGGAAAGGAATGTCCACGTCTGGAGAGGAACGGGAAAGCTTATGTGCTTCAGGGATTCAGGCTTTACATCATACATATTTGAGATGTTAACTCACACTAAAGATAGATCAAGTCTTCTCCTTAATTACATATATACACTATTGCGGGAAAACTTGCAGAATTAAACTTAGTGTTTTCTTTCCAGTATTTCTTCAGGATATTTGACAAATCCACAACTGATGTAAAATTTAGAAATACTTCTATAAGAAATGCCACATTTTCCATCTATTCACTGATTTCTAGCTACTTTGATTTGTGCCCTAATTTCTTAATAATAGCTCAAACAACAAAAACAGTAATACTTTACAGTGGAAATAATGATTTGGGAATCAAAAATTACTGAAGAGCAGAACTGACTTTCGTGTTTATTTGAGGACTTTTTATGAAACAATGATTTTCAAATTCAGTTCTTATCTCCTCTATTATATGATTCTAATGGGAGAGTTGCAGTTGGGAAAGTGGTCTCCTTCTTATGACTAACCTCAGTCCTTTACTGCAGCATGCTGCAATCATCAAGGTTTGTAAAATCTTTTTTGCAGGGCTATAAGGAAGTAAATTACAATATCTTCATTGGGGTCTATTTGTCTAAAAGCAGAAGCTGGACTGACTGAACTCATACAATCACAGAGTTCAACTAAATTAGGTTGTTGAATTGTTATGATGAACAATCAAATAGCATGAGACTTCCACCCTTTTTCAATGTCACCTAGAAAGAAAATTTCAGATTATGTAAATAAAAATATTATATTTAAAAAGTTAATAGAAAATAAAGTTTTATCATCCATATTCCAGATATAAACTACTTTGATAAAATCTATGTCTATAAAATGAAGTACTATTATTTCTATATTTCTAATGTTATATTTGGCTTTACATAGTCTAATATATGGATTGCTGACCAAACTTTTCATTTTTAATTCAAATATTTTTTATTGTGTAATAACAGCATACATGTTGATTGTTAATTTTAGCATATTGCATATTAGAGAACAAGAAAGATAATATTTTGAAAAATAAAAACAAAAACACTTCTGCAGTTGAAATGTTGCATAAATTAACTTCTTTAGCGTATATTGAATTTATTTATTTCTCATTTCCTTGCCAAAAAATAACAAAATAGCAAAATAGATACATAGAATATATCATAACTACGTTGAAAAAGAAAATCTGAAAATTGAGAGAAAAAGATATACTAAGAATGGCAATTGGTACCATCAAAAAGACATGATAAGGCATAAAACCTGACTTGTAATGTCAAGGAACCAAATATGGCATAAACCAACACCTAATTCCTTTCCTCCTGGACACATAGTTAAGCTGTATTCCCCGCTCTCCTTGCAGTTATGGTAGCCACATAACTGATTCTTGATCAAGGAAATGTGAGCCACAGAGATGTGCACCACTCTCAAACCCAGGCTACACAAGCCTCTCATGCATAATTTTCTCACTCTTTCCCAACTCTAATATTTAAAGAAGGATGAACTCACAAACTCGAAGGAGTCTGGGTTTTTGAATGACCACATTAAAGGCGATTCACACCTTGGTTGCAGAAATACCCACACTGGCTCTTGTGTGAGTGATAAATAACACTTATTGTGTTAAGCCACAGAAATTTTTGAGTTTGTTTATTACAACGGTTGGCATTACTTACCATACTAATACACTAAGGCAGTTCCTTGATTAGAGACAAAAAATATATTCAATTTTCAAGGAAAACCAAATTTGATTATTCTTAATTATTCTTAATTTTGTAGGTAAAAATGAGTACTCCTTTCATAAAAATGTGTGAGCAACATAAAATGCCAAAATGAAAACTGTACATCTAATACTTACAGTAAGTTTTTGTCAAAGCTTGAAGATAGTAACAGTTCAAACATTATTTGGTCACAATGACTTACTAAAAAATCTAATGTAATATGGTCCAAATGTATAAACTTTTATTTGGTCATCTTTATGAACAACAACAGCAACAACAACAGAATTTATACAAATAAAGGAGAGGATGAGGTCCATCAATTTTCAAATATTTTTCATTTTAATTCGCACCAGATAATAGTGTCATGTATGACACACTCCCACATGTACCAGGTGCAACTTCATCTTTTCCTCTGTCAAGAAAGATAATGGGATGGAAGGGTATAAGAAGAATGTAATCATTAGGTGAATCTTAACTTCATTCTGACTTAATTTTTAATATAAATACTTCGTCAACTTTAAGATTTTCCCAATGTTGAAAAATAAATAGTAACATATTGTAGAAGAACTCTGCCTTTTGCTGTGGTTAGAAAGACTCGGATAGAATTAGTGTTTTGGTCTGTCAGAGAAAGCCAAGACCAGCATCCTAAGGCTTTTTGACAAATAAGCCCATTCTGGTCACTGCTGCCTCAATAGCTTGCTATTTCTGCCATCTCTTCACCAGAGTAGATCCCACCTGATGTCTGCCTCAGCATCTGGAGACGGGATGGCTCTGACCGCTACAGCAAGAGCTCCTCCCGCTTAAGGAACCACAGGGAGGCTGGGAAGGAGTGCTGGTCTTGTGCCTCAGCAAGGCAAGAACTCACGGGCTGAAAAAAAATTTATGAAAGGAAAAGGGTTCAAAGAATGGGGCAGCCAAAAAGAGTGCAAATAGCTGCTACAGAACATGTATAGAATTAAAAACAAAAATAAGACTTTAAACTTTACAGTAGAGAATCCTGGCCCACACATCAGCCAGGCAATGAAGGCTAACATAGCCAGTGATAAGCTAGTCATATTAATATTGTGTACTCCCCAGGAACATGTGATGAGCATGGAAACCTCATTTCTGTGGTCACTCTTCACAAAAACTCGCAATCCAGCATCAGACAAACCCAAATCGAGGGCCGAAATATCTAAACAGCACTGCAACCATCAAGGTCATCAAAGACAAGCAAAGACAGAACTGTCATGGGGGAGAGAAGGTCAATGGGACATGATGACTAAATATGATGTAGTGTCCTGAATAGTATCCTGGAACAAAAATAGACATTAGGGAAAAACTAGTGAAATCTGAATAAAATGTGGAGTTTAGTTCATAGTAATATACTGACATTGGCTCTTTAGTTGTGTCAGATGTACCACAGAAATGTAATGTCTTAACTATAGGAGAAACTGCCTGAGTAAAGAGTATATGAAAATCTCTGTATGAGTCTTCCACATTTTCTGTAAATATAAAACTAAATTCTAAAACAAAAATATATTTTTAAAATAACGCTTTTGCCCCAGCTGGCGACTGTCTGTGTGCACACTGGTATGAAAAAATACTCTCCAGTTTTTCCCCTTACTTTTGCATAAAACAATAATGACTGGTATAGTTCTTTGAAATAGCAGTCTTACTGATTTTTAAACTTTTATATTAAATGTCATTGTCATTTGTGGCTTTCATTTTAACCAATATTTATTGAAAGTATTTAAGGTTTATAATATTCTATTTCTACTGCCTTTCACAAAAAATTACAACCAACTATAATTAATGATTTTCTTAGAAATGAGATCTGGAAAACATTCCTTGCTGAGGTTATAATATGATCTAGATAGCAGGAGTTGAAAGTTACATATTTTGATAGAGGCTGGGGCTGGGAATGTTCTTGTCGCTATTAAATGGCAGGATTAAATGGGCCTTTAGTATGCAATTATAAAGATGAAAGAGTTTAATCAGTTATTCTCATTGAATGAAAGGCATCTCTTTGCCATATGGAGGTGAACTGTGGAGAATTTGCCCAAAGAACTTAATAAACCACTATAAAGTTTGTTCTGAACATTTCTGATAAATATGAGTTATAAAACTTGTGTTTCATCAAAATGTTAGGTCCAAGCCCTTTCATTAAAGTCAAATTTATACTCAAGAACATACCTGTGTGTCTGAATTCTTAGCCACCTAGGGGTAACCTTATTTTAAGATGTTATTTAAATCCTGTTGGATGCTGACTCTATCATAATTTCAAAAGAGAAAGAATTGTAAGACTTTTGGGCAGGATATGAGCTTCCTGAGAAGGTTTTTAGCCACACTGTGTTCATAGGCATGCAGTAAACACTGCGTCTGCCCAGAATGTTATAGTACCTCTCTGCCAAAATTCAAAGACTAATTCTGACGTTTATAATACATCAAAAGGCTTTTAGTTATAACAACCTTCATGATACAAGGCTGTTCTTTTAAAGACTCTCATCAAAGGCACTTTTACATAAAAATAATTAAAAGAAGCAAAATGATGTTTTATGGTAACATACACTTATGTGACATTGTAGGAGATACATTTTTTTATATTAATGATGAAAATAATCTTTAGGAAATGTACTTTTAAAAACTATATTGATGAGTAATTTGATTTATCCAAAGTAGGTCTCTGACAATTTTCTTCCTAGTGAAAGCTACTGAATGACTTGTCTGAAAGCAGCATAAAGATTCTTGAAGACCTTGTTGCTACCTTATAAATGGACCCAGGCATAGAGGATAGAGAACTCTAGACCAGAACTTGATGGACAAGGTTTAGCACAAAAATTTCCAATGTTAAAATTGCTGATTAATACATGCTAGCCTACTCTACATAGCTAAATATGCCAACTGTTTCTGCATTTTCATAGAATTTGTCAAATTATTGACCACAGATTGATGATTACTTTATTATATCTGTTATCTTTCTCTCCATTGGTAACATTTTACTCCATCACTTAAGTAAATAGGATTTCTTCTCTGTACTACTTGCCATACTCATAGGTGAGCTACACATATAGGGGGTCATACATAATTAGCCCAGAGGACTATTTAAAAAGTAATGTGCTTTTAAACATTTTGTACATACAATCACTCAAGTTCTGACTGGTGGCTGCAAAAATAAGCAAGCCAAAATGGATATTGCCTATCTGCCTACAATAGGATAAAATCTTCCTATCAAAGGGGCTTGGTTCTAATTATCTTTGTGTCTCCAAAATCATTCAAAGCAATGCCTTACACTATTAAAAAACGAATGGGTATGTGTTAATAAATAAATAATCAAGAAATTGTTATAGTTTCAAAATGTAGATTATCTACTTTATATGTATTTCATCAGAGCTGTTCTCACGTTTTTAGCCAGGATTGATTCTGTACACAGGCATATGATGATCAAGTGTGCAGCACAATGTAGGGAGGAAATGTTCAATAGAAAACAGAAGTTCAAGAATCTAGTTCTTTCCTATTGATTCAGCTGCAAATATTAAATTTCCATGTCTATACTTTTACTTTTTAGACTTTTGGCTCCATAAAAATAAAACAGTGACTTACTTCCTGAGTGAAGGTGGCAGACATTCAATTAGTTTTTGGTCGAGGCATGATGATAATGGGCAAGAACTAGTCTGAGAGTGATTGGCTTGAAGGGCCATATCATTTAGGATTTTTAGCAAGGGCTAAAAAGCAGAAGAGTAATACATACTCCTTGGGGACTATAAAGAGGTAATGAGGTCTCTCAGAAGAAAAATTCCTGAATTCACAATTCTAAAGTTGATTATAGGAGTGATTTTTATGGCAAATATAAACATGATTCTTAGCAGGTCCCTTATGCTTTGCTTTTATAAAAATTTTATAGCCATAATTTGTCTTAGAGAAGTTGTCAATCTTCTATTTTAGCTTCTACCCTACATTTAGTTTCCCTCCCCGCCATCAACAAAAAGCTGTAAACATACTGATAGGTTTACCTATCAAAATTGTTATAGTCATTATTTTATTGTTTTAGGTGTCAGTGGCTGTGGGTTAACTGCTGTCACTCCACTGAATGTCTTTCCATTCCGGAGCTCAAGCTAAAGGAACAGTTCCTATGTGGAAACAGAAAAGAGTAAGAGAATTATTTTAAGTTTAGATGTTTCTTAAAACTTGTGCTTAGACCTTGTATAAGTCATACCTGTTTATGTTTCATGGTCATAAAAAGAGAAATATTAAGTGGCCTGGACTCTTAACTGTTTTCTCACTCCCTTGCAACCTCCAACTCCAGTTTTAATGATATAATCTCTTGTCATATTTGATGGCTAATTTTAGTTGTCAACTTTACTGAATTAAGGGGTACCCAGGGAGCTGGTAAAGCATTATTTCTGAGTGTGTCTGTGAAAGGGTTTCTGGAGGAGATTGGCATTTGGATCAGTAGACTGAGTAAGGAAGAGCTACCCTCAATATGAGTGGGCACCATTCAATTGCTTAGGGCCCGGATAAAACAAACAAACAAACAAACAAAAGAAAGGCAAATCATATCTCTTCTGGAGCTAGGACATTCTTCTTCTCCTGCCCAGGGACCTCAGAACTTAAGGCATTCCAGCCTTTGGACTCTAGAATGTGCACCAGCTGCCCCCTGGTTTCTCTGGGCTTCAGCCATAGACTGATAGTTACACTGCTTGTTCCCCTCATTGTAAGGCTTTTGGACTTGGACTAAGCCATACCACTGGTTTCCTTGGTTCTCTACCTTGCAGATAATCTATCTTGGGACTTCTCAACCTCCATGACCCCATGAAACAATTCTCCTAATAAATCCTATCTATCTATCTATCTATCTATCTATCTATCTATCTATCTACCTACCTGCCTACCTACCTGTATTAGTCAGGGTTTTCTAGAGGGACAGAACTAATAGGATAGATGTATATATAAAGGGGAGTTTATTAAGGAGTATTTACTTGATCACAAGGTAAAGTCCCACAGTAGGCTATATGCAAGCTAAGGAGAAAGGAAGCCAGTCCAAGTCCCAAAACATCAAAAGTAGGGAAGTCAACAGTGTAGCCCTCATTCTATGGCCAGAGGCCCAAGAGCCCCTGACAAACAACTGGGGTAGGTCCAAGAATCCAAAAGCTGAAGAACTTGGAGTCTGATGTTCAAGGGCAGGCAGCATCTGGCACAGGACAAAGATGGAGACAAGAAGATTCAGCAGGTCTAATCTTTCCACGTTCCTCTGCCTGCTTTTCTCCAAGCTGTGCTGGAAGTTGATTAGATGGTGCTTGCTGCCCACCCACATTAAGGGTGGGTCTGCCTCTCCTAGTCCACTGACTCAAATGTTACAGACACCCTTGCAGACACATTCAGACACTAAAATGTTAATCTCTTTTGGCAACACCCTTGCATCCTTCAATCCAGTCAAGTTGACACTCAATATTAACCATCACAAATCTACCCCCATCAACTTGAACCCATACACATGTCCTGAAGTCAGACATAATCTTCAAATAAAGACAATAGTAAGGTCATAATTATGCCTAACAAAATACCGCTATCTTTCATATGACCAGAAACGTGCCAATCCCCAACCCAAATGCTACTACATAAAGTTAACAACATTTAAATGTTGATATAAACTCAATAAATCATATGTCACATGATAAAAAAGAAAGAAAAATGAAGATATTTTCTTAGTATGAGTGTATACATGCACAAACATGTTCTTAACAAAAGGAGGAGGAAATACTCATGACAATAAAAATCCTCATTTCTGCAACTGCTCATGTGGTTGTAGCTGGTGTTGATGACTACCTTCTTCTACTACCCATTCTGTATTCCCTTTGCTTTCAACAAGCACCTGGGTTTTTACCTGGTGAAGTGACCCAAACCTTCATTTCTGAAGGGTCTGGGCCATTTGTAGTCCTGCCTGAATTGGGCTGTTGTAGTTTCACATTGACCTTAATCACATGGACATGGTTACACTGAAAGATGCCCTAAGGGATCTCCTGTATTCCATGCATAGTCTTCCTTACCTCCATTGTGGAGTAGTAGACTGATTTCGTCTTGATATTCCAGGTAGTCACCCCAGCCAACACTGTAATTCCCTTTTTAGCCTCTTGACCTACAGATAGGAGAAGCCCAAAGTGGCCAGGTAACATTCTTAACTTCCAGTTTAATGGAGTCATTGTTGTGTCTCCTGGCGGCACCAATCCTCCCTCTGGAACTGAGACCTCAAGGCCAGCAGAACAGGAAGCAACAATTTTGCTAGTGGGTCACTAGTGGTGATGGTGAGTGGTGCCACTTCAACTTTCACCCCTTGATTCCTGGACCTGTGAATCCTGGCTATGGGAGAAACACTGCCATCTATTGGATGCTGATTCAGAGCATACATAGCCATCTGAAGAACCTTGTCCCAGCCCTGCAAAGTATTTGTCACCTAGTTGGCATTGTGACTTCAAAAGGCCATTCCACTGTTCTATTAGTCCAGCTGCTTCAAGATGATGGGGAACATTGTAAAACCAGTGAATTCCATGAGCATGAGCCCACTCCCACATTTCTTTGGCTGTAAAGTGAGTGCCTTGGTCAGAGTCAATGATATGTGGAATATCATGTGTGATAGTTAATACTGAGTGTCAACTTCATTGGATTAAAGGATACAAAGTATTGATCCTGGGTGTGTCTATGAGGGTGTTGCCAAAGGAGATTTGACATTTGAGTCAGTGGGCTGGGAGAGGCAGACCTACCCTTAATATGAGTGGGCACAGTATAACCAGCTGCCAGATTGGCTAGAATACAAGTCGGCAGAAAAATGTGAAGAGACTGCCCTAGCCCCCAGCCTACATGATTCTCCCATACTGGATACTTCTTTTCCTCAAACATTCGACTCCAAGTTCTTCAGTTTTGGAACTCGGACTGGCTCTCCTTGCTCCTCAGCCTACAGACAGCCTATTGTGGGACATTGTGATCGTATAAGTTAATACTTAATAAATTCATATATATATATATAAAAGTGTATATATCAATTAGTGCATAATTATATATATATTATATTCCATTTGTGCACTCTCTCTATATATATATATACACACACAGTTCTGTGCCTTTCTCTCTCTGTCCCTCTCCATATATATATACACACACACACACACACACACACACACACACACACATTCCAATAGTTCTGTCCCTCTAGAGAACCCTGAGTAATACAGATTTTGGTACCAGGAGTGGTTTAGAGGAACAGAATATTAAGGATGGAGTCTTTTGTTGGTTTTGGGGTTTCTGGAGTTGGCTGCTTAATATGATTACACCCAAAAATGCTAAGGACTGTACTTCTAATAGTATGGAGAACACTGATAGTCCTTGGTCTAAATGATATAGAGAGTTACGCAAAATAAATGCATTTGACATTCCTGATTCATTGCTCATGAAAGGCAAGGAGTTTAGTGGCTCTATACACAATACATGTGACCATATGTGGAGAACCAAGGAACATAATGAAGCTAGTTGGTGCTCCTAAGTTCACTGGAAAAAGTGATGAAAGAAAATAATGAACTCAGAGATTCTATATCCCAGCTTCAGAAGCAGATACTGAGCCTCAAACCTGCTAACATTGCCCTGAATGAGAGTCTTATCTCCCATAGAGAAAGAGCTGAAATTGTGGAAAAACAGACACACGTTCTTATCATGTGAATGGGGGACCTGTAACTAAAGGTGCATGCATAGCCTTACCAGGTGTCCACTGTTAAAGTGAGGGCATTGATTGGAAAAGAATGGGACCCTGTAAGTTGGAATGGGAACCTGCGGGAGGACCCTGATGAAGCTGTGGACACTGAGTTTGTAAACTCTGATGAAACTTTTTCACCAGAAGAAACAGCTACCCCATCCCCAGTAGTGGCAATATCCCCTCCCCGACTCATGCTGCCATCAGCCTTTCCACATCTGTCTGAGGTAAACCCTGCCCTGCCTGAAGCAACAGTGATGGCCTCCCATGAGGCAGTTTGCCAGACAAGATAATGTTGATTCTCCTCAGGAGCCACCCCAAACATCCCTGTTTGCTTCTAGACCTAGAAGTAGACTAACGTCCCAGCAGGCCCCTAGAAGTGATGTTGAGAGTGTGACCCATGAGGAGGTGTGCTACACTTGAAAAGAACTGCTTGAGTTTTCTAATATATATAAACAGAAATCTGGAGAACAGGCATGGGAATGGATATTAAGGGTGTGGGATAATCATGAAAGGAACACAGAGTTGAAACAGGCAGAATTTATTGATTTGGGTCCACTAAGTAGGGATTCTGCTTTTAATGTCGCAGCTTGGGGAGTTAAAAAAGTTCTAATAGTATATTTGCTTCGTTAGTTGAAATATGGATTAAAAGATGGCCCACTATGAGCAAGCTGGAAATGCCTGATCTCCCT
Organism: Theropithecus gelada; assembly: GCF_003255815.1. Lineage (NCBI taxonomy): Eukaryota > Metazoa > Chordata > Mammalia > Primates > Cercopithecidae > Theropithecus > Theropithecus gelada. Next base: position 73,408,142 of record NC_037671.1, on the reverse strand, counting down.
TGGTTTAACGTAGAGGAAGGGATCCAAAGGCTTATGGACAGTGGGATAGTGGATTGAATTACTTACTTTAGACCTACTCATCCCAGTTGGGAGGGTTCAGAAAATATCCCCTTGACCAGTGCCTTGAGAAATAGATTTGTGAAGGCAGCACCTGCATCTGTGACGAGCCCTGTAATTGCTCTTCTCTGTATGTCAGATCTAAGAGTGGAAATCACAGTCACTCAATGACAAAATTTAAATAGAGTGAGAATTGGATCTTGAGGTGTCAGGAGCCAAGTGGCAGCACTCAACCATGAAAGGCAAGGTGGGCATAGCTACGGTAAAGGATAGCAGAGGCCAAATACCAATCATAATAGTCTGACTCCTGTAGAGCTCTGGCCTTTTCCAATTAATCACGATGTTCCTAGAAGTGAAATTGATAGGAAGCCTACTGCACTCCTACTTAATTTACAAAAACAAAAAACTTCTAGGTCAACTGAACAAAAGACTAATTTGAATTATAAAAACAGGTAATCAAGGCCCCTCAGTCAATTTCCAGACTTGAGCCAGTTTACAGACCCAGAAACTCCTTGAGTGAAGGGAAGGCCAGGTCTCTGTGAGGAAGGACCCCACTACATTACCAACAATTGATGCAATGAATCTTTCTCCCATCGTTCCCCAAGGAGACCATTGGCCTTTTAACAGGGTAACTGTGCATTGGGAAAAGGGAAATGATCAGATATTTCAGGGAGTACTGGACACTGGCTCTGAGCTGACATTGATTCCAGGGGACACAAAATGTCATTGTGGTCCTCCAGTTAAAGTAGGAGCTTATGGAGGTCAGGTAAATAACGTAGTTTCAGCTCAAGTTCAATGTATAGTCCGTCTAGTGGGTCCCCAGACACATCCTGTGGTCGTTTCCACAGTGCCAGAATGCATAATGGGCATAGACATACTTAGCGGCTGGCAGAACCCCAACACTGGATCCCTGACTGGTAAGATGAGTACTATTATGGTGGGAAAGGCCAAATGAAAGCCATTAGAGCTGCCTCTACCTGAAAAAATGTAAATCAAAAATAATATTGCATCTCTGGAGGTGTTGCGGAGATTAGTGCCACTATCAAGGCCTTGAAAGACACAGGGATGGTGATTCCCACCAAATCCCCATTCAACATTCCCATTTGGCCTGTGTAGAAGACAGATGGATCTTGAAGAACGACAGCTTAACCAAGTGGTGACTCCAATTGCAGCTGCTGTATCAGATGTGGTTTCATTGCTTGAGCAAATGAATGCATCTCCTGGTACTTGGTATGCATCCACTGACTTGAGAAATGACTTTTTCTACATTCCTGTCCATAATGCCTATCAGAAGCAATTTGCCTTCAGCTAGTAAGGCCAGCAATAACATATACTGTCCTACTTCAGGTGCATATCAACTTTTGAGTTTGTGTCATAATCTTATACAGAGAGATCTTGATCACTCTTTGCTTCCACAAAACATCATGTTGGTCCATTACATTGATGACATTATGCTGATTGGATCCAGTGAACAAGCAGTAGCAAACACCCTGGACTTATTGGTGAGACATTTGCATGCCAGAGGATGGGAAATAAATCCGACTAAAATTCAGGGAACTTCTACCTCAGTAAAATTTCTAGGGGTCCAGTGGTGTGGGGCCTGTCGAGATATTCCTTCTAAGGTGAAGGATAAGTTGCTTCATTTGGCCTCTCCTACAGTCAAGAAAGAGGTGCAATGCCAAGTGGGCCTATTTGGATTTTGGACCCAACACATTGCTCATATGGGTGTGTTACTCCAGCCCATTTATCAATTCACCTGAAAGCCTGTCAGTTTTGAGTGGGGTGCAGAACAGGAGAAGGGTCTGCAACAGGTCCAGGCTGCAGTGCATGCTGCTCTCCCACCTGGGCCATATGAGTCAGCAGATCCAAGGAGGTGTCAGTGGCAGATAGAGATGCTGTTCAGAGATTTTGGCAGGCCCTGACAGGTGAATCACAGCAGAGGCCTCTAGGATTTTGGAGCAAGGTGCTGCCATCTTCTGAAGATAACTACTCTCCTTTTGAGAGACATCTTTTGGACTGTTACTGGGCTTTGATGGAAACTGAACGTTTGACTATGAGTCATCAAGTCACCATGTGACCTGAACTGCCTATCATGAACTAGGTGCTTTCTGACCCATCGAACCATCAGGTGGGTCATGCACAGCAGCATTCCATCATCAAATGGAAGTGATATATACATGATCGGGCTCGAGCAGATCCTGAAGGCACAAGTAAGTGACATAAGGAATTAACTCAAATGCCCATGGTCTCCACTCCTGCCACCTTGTCTTCTCTCCCCCAGCCTACACTGATGGCCTCATGGGGAGTTCCCTATGATCAGTTGGCAGAGGAAGAGAAGACTGGGGCCTGCTTCACAGATGGTTTTGCACAATATGCAGGCACCACCGGAAAGTGGACAGCTGCAGCACTACAACCCCTTTCCAGGATATCCCCAAAGGACAGTGGTGAAGGGAAATCTTTCCAGTGGGCATAACTTCAAACAGTGCACCTGTTTGTGCACTTTACATGGAAAGAGAAATGGCCAGATGTGAGATTATATGCTGATTCATGAACTCTGTCCAATGGTTAGCCTGGATGGTCAGGGACTTGGAAGAAGCATGATTGGAAAATTGGTGACAATGAGATTTGGGGAACAGGTATGTGGATGGGCTTCTCTGAGTGGTCAAAAACTGTGAAGATCATTGTCTTCTGTGTGAGTGCTCACCAACGAGTGACTTCAGCAGAGGAGAATTTTAACAATTAAGTGGATAAGATGACCCTTTCTCTGGATACCATTCAGCCTCTTTCCACAGCCACCCCTGTCACTGCCCAAGGGCCCATGAACAAAGTGGTCATGGTGGTAGGGATGGAGGTTACACATGGGCTCAGCAACATAAACTAACACTCACAAAGGGTGACCTGGCTACAGCCACTGCTAAGGGCCCAATTTGCCAGTAGCAGAGGCAAACACTGAGCCCTCGATATGGCACCATTCGTTGTGGTGATCAGCCTGCCACATGGTGGCAGGTTGATTATATTGGACCTCTTCCATCATGGAAAGGGCAGAGGTTTCTCCTCACTGGAATAGACACTTCCTCCAGATATGGGTCTCTGTTTTGAGCCATCTAAACCTGAGGGTGGTGTGACATAAGCCTCACTGTGGTCACCACCACTATGACTGCACCGGGTCAGACCTGGGGTCAGCATAGTCCTGGGCCTCACCAAGGCCTTCTGTAACTAATCCCTTGCTGTTACACATTTTCACTCAACACCCTGACACTCTGCAGCCAGCATGTGGCAAAGCCAGTCAGACCTGTGTCCTTTCCTCCAGGGCAGGGAGTTCCCCTTAGGCCTGGGGTAGGTCCAGAAGTGCCATCCAGAAGTCAGAAATAAGGGTCAAAAATCTTAGCAGTCTACCTTCTGTTCTACTGAACTGCTGTTGAGCTGGAACTCTTACCACAAGATGCTGTCCTTCCCACCATTCCCTCCCCTTTCCAAAGGTAGAAGAGCCTCACCCACTACCGGCCATGAGTAACATTGCCAGACTACCACAGATATTCCCTTAAGGCCCAAGGGCTTCTAAGTAAGCTTGTGCTGAATGCTGCTTGTCCTGAGACTCACCCTTCTGGGCAGTGGGCTCTCCTCTGGCCTGGGGCAGGTTCAGAGATGCTGTCCAAGAGTCCAGTCCTGGAATTGGGGACCTCAAGAGCCCATTTGGTGTTCTACCCCACTGTGGCTATGCTGGTATCTATAGTGCAAGACAAAGTTCCCTTTACCTTCACTGTAATTTTTTTAAGTGGACTCTTTTCCTGTAACCACCACAGCTGGTAATGTGCTGAGTCTCACCTGAAGTCAGCAAGTCTCAGAGACTCACCCAAGGCCCCGTGTGTAGTACCTGGGTATCACTGTTGATTATTCACGGCTCAAGGGCTCTTCAGTTAGCAGGTGATCAGTACTGGCAGAATTTGGACCTTTCCTTTAAGACAGTGAGTTTCCTTCTGGCCCAAGGCATGTCTAGCAATGTCATCCTGGAGCTAAGGCCTAGAACACAAACCTTATGACTCTGACTGTTGTCTTATACTGCTGTGGCAGGTGTCTTAGATGCAATACAAAGTCTTCCCCACATTTCTCTCTACTCTATGCAAGTGGGAGAAAGTTGTCTCTTTTGGAGCTGCGAGCTATGCAGCCTGGGTTTAGGACAGGTGTGATCCCAACACTTCCTTAGCCACCCAAGCTGTTGTCTTACTAGGTCACATGCTTCCCCAGTCCACTGTCTCTGGGCCCACTAGCACTTGCCTATGAGTTTCAGTCCTTATGGCCTAGACTACCTTTCAAGTTTACGTAGAGATCAGAGCTCTTTAGCCCATGGTGGCAAAGTTTGTGTGAAATCAAGTCAGACAGCTGAGATCCATGACTCCCCTCTGGCTAAGAATGATTTAGAAGCTTCCTAAATGGGCAGGAGTCAGCTGAGTTTTGTCCAGTTTTCCTTTCTGCTTTAACAGGATAGCCCTAAGTTTACTGCTTCACAATTGCTGTACTCTCCTTCCACTAGTGCTCAGAGATACTCTCCACACCACACCACTACCATCAGGGAATAGGCGTGGGGTGGTGGTGGTGATTCAGGAGTGTTTTTTTTTGAACACTTCAGTGCTTCTTTCAGCAAAATGAAGATAAAACAAGGTTCTATTAGAGCTTGCTCTACTTTTGGTTCTTATGAGGCTGTTTTCTCTGTGTAGATAGTTGTTAAATTAGTGTCCCTGTTAGGGGATTAATTGTGGAGGTTTTGATTCCGCCGTCTTCCCCTGCCTTCCCACCTGCAGCACACTATTACTAACCCATGTTTCTGGTCAATTAGACAAAATAATTAACAATGGAAAGAAAGTGACTTCAAAGAAAGAGATTGAAATTTTATTTGAATATTTGAACAATTGTCTGAAGATAACAGACTTAAGACTCATTGGGTATATAGAGAACATTCTACCAACATCAAAGTGGATCTAGAGAATACAATTTATCATATGGATCTTTACTTCTATAAATACAAAGTTACCTCACAAGTTTAATAAGACAATCTCACTTTCAGAATCTTTGCCACAGAACTTGACTGAAGAACCTGAGAATCTTATCTAGATCAAAAATTATAAAGAAAATGTAAATTTTTTATTTAGTTGAAGCAAAAATGTTATATTTGTGATAGTCTATTGATTAAAAGACTCCAGTACAAAATTCAGCAGGTTCCAACATTAATAGATACTATAATCTTAAAACAGCTATTGACTGAGAAAGTATGGGCAGGCAGAGAGGTGTAAACTTCTATAACAACCTTGACAAATAGACCTTAAAAGGGAGCAGATGTCTACCATCTTTTACTTCTATTCAAAGGGAAGTTGCCTTCTATTTCATCAAGACCAAATGTATCCATATTTTACTTTAACTATAAATCTCCAGTGTTGGAGTGTATGTGTGTGTGTATATATATATGCTGATACATCTTCCTGTGAATGAAACTTTATAATTAACATATATATTGAAGACAACTATTTCTAGGATTTTATATCTAGATATTATTTACTAAGCTTTCCTGCTTTAAATTCTATTTTAAGACATAACATTCCCCTATGCATTTTACAATAGGCCTTGGATGTTTTCTAATATTAAATTATAAATATTATTTTAAAATCTTGATAATATGTATGAAGGAGACCATTCAAGCCATTGAATATACCTTATCATGGGAATTTGCAACAGAATTTCATCATTAACAGAAAGTTAGATAGTCAGAGGATATAATTCTCTGAAATATGTACCCTACTTGGTATGATTTGGCCATATCCCCACCCAAATCTCACCTTGAATTGTAATAACCCCCTCGTGTCAAGGGCAGGGCCAGGAATTGAATCATGGGGGTGGTTCCCCCATACTGTTCTTGTGGTAGTGAATAAGTCTCATGATATCTGATGGTTTTATAAATGAGAGTTCCCCTGCACAAGCCCTCTTGCCTGCTGCCATGTAAGATGTGCCTTTGCTTCTCCTTTGCCTTCCATCATGATTGCAATATGGAACTGTGAGTCCATTAAACATCTTTTTCTTTATAAATTACCCAGTATTGGGTATTTCCTTATTTGCAGTGTGAAAACAAATTAATATACTACTATTGCCTGTTTGAAATAAATCTTGGAACAAAATAATAGTGAAAAACGTAGTATGTCCTACAAAGTGTTGAAAGACAGAAATCACTGAAAATGGGTTTTTCTACTAAGGAAGAGCTAAATTTAGAACTTGTCCTTAAAGTTGAGTTCAAATTTTACCTTCATTTCCAAAAGGCAATTGAATACTTAAAGATGTACACCCAGAATTAATAGACCGTAAGAGCAATTAGATTATGATGCTTTCACAGAAACAGCTTTTGTAATCTTTGGCAACTGACAGTTACAATGAAACACTTCAATTTCAGAAGTTAGTATTACATATTTTTCTTATGGAGTGATAAACATATCCTGATGACATGTCATCTTGGATTTGTAATATATTATTGATTGCATGCCTTTGATTGTGGTTTGAAAGTCTTCTGGCAGTAGGAAACCAAATCTGAGATTCTTCTCCAAGCTTAGTTGAAATGGCCCAATCTGAATGGTTTACCTTATTAGGTAAAGCAGCTAAAAATGTATTCAACCTCAGCATTCCAAATGAATGAAGTTAGCCCATTAACTTGCATATGGAGATGACTTTTTTGAAAGTAGAGCAAAAGAACACAGGTTTCTCTAAATATAAAATTTGAATATTTAAATGGTTAATATTACTTAATGTCAATATCTAATTCTGTGAGTACATTTTAAAGGAGAAAAGTGCATAAGTTTAGAAATGTTCGTTTAAGTTAAGACTCTTCCCTAAAGAGGCAGGAGTCAATGAACAAGACCCTACACTCTACAATCTACAGTTTATACAGGGTAAGAGGCCAGGTAACTAGAAACCTGGATAACAATAGTATAATTCTTCAATTTTTGAGAGAAATTTGAAAATAAAATTTTAGAACAGAAATCTATCCCTCTGTAGCTAATTAAGTATTTTCAAATTATCTAGAAGCACACTCATATTAAACCCAAACTATGTCAAGGTAAAGTAAGATCCATTTCATAACACCATACCAGAATCTTCATGATTAAATTAAGAGATCTATGAGAACAATGGCCATGTCTGCCTTAGTTAATAGTGAAGTATATATATTTGAATGAATAAATAATATAAGCTTGAGTTATGCCAGATAAATTATAATCGTATATCCTAATAAATGTGACAAAAAATCTGGAATGGGAAGAGGAGCAAGATGGTAGAATAGAAATTTCCATCGATAATTTCCCCAACAAGGACACCAAGTTAACAACTATCTATCTACACACACAAACACCTTCACAAAAATAAAAAATGAGGTGGGTGCTCACAATACTTGGTTTTAACTTTAGATCGCTGAAAATGACACTGAAGAGATAGAAAAAACAGTCCTGAATCCTTGAGGCTACACCCCACCCCACCCCCAACCTGGCAGTGTCAGCATAGTACAGGGAGCATCTCTGGGTGCTGGGGAGGAAGAGCACAGCTATTGTGAGGCAATGAACTCAGGGCTGTCGTGTTAGAGCATTAACGACCAAACTCAGGTGATGCCCACACACGGAGGGAGTATTTAAACCAGCCCCAGCCAAAGGGGAATCCTGGATCCCCATGGTCCAAACTTGAGTGTCTGCAAACCTTGCCACTGAGGGCTACAGCACTCTGTGTCTCCAAGGAAACTTGAAAGGCAGTCTAGGCCATAAGGACTGCAACTCTTAGGGGAGTCCTATTGCTGAACTACGCCCAAAGACAGTGGACTGGGGGTGGGGGGAGATGCGGGGAGGGCAAGCAAACTACTGAGACACCAGCTGGGGCAGCCAAGGGAGTGCTGGTGTCACCCCTACCCTAGCCCAGGCTCTACATCTCATACCTCCAAAAGAGACCCCTTCCTTCCGCTTACGGAGAGGAGAAGGAAGAGTCAGTCAGGAGGACTTTGTCTTACACCTAGGATATCAGCTTAGCCACAGAAGGATAGGGCACCAGTCAGAGTTGTGATGCCTGTGTTCCAGGCTGTAGATCCCGGATGACATTTCCAGACATGTCCTGGGCCAGAAGGAAACTCACTGGCTTGAAGAAAAGGACCCGGTCCTGGCAGCATTTATCACCTGCTAACTGAAGCACCCTCAGGCCCTGAATAACTAGCAGTGATATCCAAGTACTATATCGCTGGCCTTAGTGAGCCACTGAGACTTGCTGGCTTCAGGTGAAACTCAGCACATTTCCAGCTGTGGTGGCTACAGGAAAAAAAATCCTTCCGCATGAGAAAAGCAGAGAGAAAAGTAAAGGGGACTTTGTCTTGTACTTTAGGTACCAGCACAGCCACAGAGGGGTAGAGCACCAAGTGGGTTCTTGGGGTCCCCAATTCCAGGACCTGACTTGTATGGCAATTCTAGACCTACCTTGGGCCAGAGGGGAACCCATTGACCTGAAGTCACAGGCCAGACAGCACTCACCACTAGCTGACTTAAACCCTTTGGGCCTTAAGGGAATATCTGTGGTAGTCTGGGAGTACTCCTCATGGACTGTGGTGGCAGTGGGGCTAAGGGGTGAGGCCTTTCTGCCATTGGAAAGGGGAGGGAATAGTGGAAAGGTCAGGGTCTTGTGGTCTGAGTGCCAGCTCAGCAGCAATGCAGTAGAACACCAGGTAGACTTCTAAGGTTTTTTACCCTAGTCTCTGATTTCTAAATGGTATTTCTGGGCCCACCCAGGGCCAAGGAGATCTCACTGCCCTAAAGGAAAGGACACAGTCCTGGCTAGTTTTTCAACCTGATGATTGTAGAGCACCAGGGTGATGAGCAAACAGGCAGTAGTGAGGGAGGGGTTACAGCACGCTTTGGGTAAGACCCAGTGCTCTGCTGGCTTCAGGTTTGACCCAGCACAGTCATAGTGGTGGTGGCCACAGATGAAACTCCCAAAGGTCAAGGATAAAGAAAAGATCCTTAAAGGTAGCAAGAAAAAAGAAACAAATAACATACAATGGATTTGCAATACCTTTTGAAGCGGACTTTTCAGTGGAAACATTACAGGCCAGGAGCGAATTGTATGACATGTTTATAGTGATGAAGAAAATAAAAAACTTTGTCCAAGCATAGTATTAATATATCCAGTGAAAAATATCCTTCAAACATGAAGAAGAACCAAACACTTTCCCAGACAAATGAAAGGTGAGGGATTTGATGAATGCCAGCCTTGTCCTACAAGAAATGCTAAAGGGAGATCTTCAATCAGAAAGAAAAGGACATTAATGAGCAATAAGCAACCACCTAAAGGTACAAGGCTCACTGGTAATAGTAAGCATACAGAAAAACACAGACTGTATTAACCTTGTAACTGGTGTGTAAGCTATTCTTATCCTAAGTAGAAATACTAAACAATGAACCCATTGAAAATAATAACTACATAGCATCGTTAATCGTCAGAGAACTGCAATCAAAACTACAATGAGATATCATTTCACTCCAATTAAAATGGCTTATATCCAAAAGACAATAACAAATGCTGTCAAGAATGTGGAGAAAAGAGAACCCTGAAACACTGTTGATGGGTTGTAAATTACTACAACCATTATGGAGAACCATTTGGAGGTTCCTCAAAAAACTAAAACTGGAGCTGCCATGTGATCCAGCAATCCCACTGACGGATATATACTCCCAAAGAAAGGAAATCAGTATATCAGAGAGATATCTGATCTGTCATGTTTGTTGTAGCACTGTTTACAACAGCTAAGATTTGGAAGCAACCTAAGTGTCCATCAACAAGTAACTGAATAAAGAAAATGTGGTACACATACACCATGAAGTACCATTCAACCATAACAAAGGATGAAATTCTGTTATTTGTAACAACATAGATGGAAATGGAGATCATTATGGTATATGAAATAATCCAGGCACAGAACTACAAACATTGCACATTCTCACTTATTTGTGGGATCTCAAAATCAAGGCAATTGAACTTATGGCATAGAGAGTAGAAAGATGGTTACCAGAGGCTAAGAAGGGCAATGGGAAGCTGAGGATGGGGAAGGTGGGGATGGTTAATGTGCACAAAAAAATAGTTAAAGAATGAATACGACCTGCTATTAGATAGCACAAGTGGGTAACTATAGTCAATAATAACTTAATTGCACACTTTAAAATAACTTAAGGAATGTAATTGGAGTGTATTCTTTGTAACTCAAAGGATAAATGTTTGAGGGGAACAGATACCTCATTCTCCATGATGTGTTTATGTCATACTGCATGCATATCAAAACATCTCATGTATTCTATAAATATGTACACCTACAAGATACTCACACAGTTTTTTTAAAAAATCAGAAATGTGTAGAAATATAACCTACATGTATGCAAGACAAAATTTTGATGTTATTACACAAGTTTTATGACATCTATATTCCTGCTAACTGGAATTTGACTGAAATAAGGAGCAAACCAACCACCCTCAGCAATGAACACATATAAAAAACACACCTTTAATACAACAATATGTTTATACCACTTTCATTGATGCCTTCATAATGCCCCAAGCAGGAGAGAAAGGAAACTTCTGGTATAATGATAAATTTATGGTCAGGAGGACCCACATATAAAGACTCTACTGACAGTGAACTTGGAGCAAGTTTATAATTAACTACATAGATATGGTCTTCCACTGCAGGCTATGGAAGAGCACGAAAGTATAGTTTACATAAGGAAAAGAGTGAAAATCAAGTTGAGATGCCACAAACAAAATCTGCCATGAACACATAGTGTTAGAGTACTAGGTGAATAATTAATGTCATATAAAGAAGTTTGGTAGAATATAAAGAATGCAAGACGAGAAATCTGGCACTCAGAGAATAGTCTAAGAGGCTTTCATGAGTTTCTTGTGGGAAGATTTGGAAACATTAATGAATACCAGATGCTCAATTATGATGTTCCATAATAAACTATAGAAACTCTCCTCTCAAAACATCTAATATTTTCAGTTTATTATAATTCTTACAGAGTTCTATGTAAATAACTACATTAAGTGCTGTTCTTAGGTATATACCAGCAAACAAATATCGCCCCTCAAAATTACAGATGAGATTTTGTTTCTAATTGGAAAAGGCATGAAAGCAGTACCTCTAAAAGAATGGCGACTTATTTAGGCTTACTTCTGATTAAAGACATAAAGATTATTGGAATGATAACAAGATTATAATAATAATTTTTATTCAAAACATACTAGGTGCCAGTGTTATAAATGTCAAGTATTAATTTATTGAAATAACAGCAGCCCTAATGAAGTAGTTACTATTATTGTTCTCAATCCACTCATGAATATAGAGACACAAAATGGGTACAAAGCAATGAAAGAGAGCATGTCGTAACCCAGTCTATGAATAAAGATAAATTTCTTTACTATAAAGTTCAGTTGCTACTTTTCTATAATCTTAGGAAAAATGCTTAGAGAATATTATTTTCGGCCGGGTGCATTGGCTCATGCATGTAATCCCAGCACTTTGGGGGGCCGAGGCGGGCAGATCACGAGGTCAGGAGATCAAGACCATCCTGGCTAACACGGTGAAACCCCATCTCTACTAAAAAATACAAAAAATTAGCCGGGCGTGGTGGCGGGCGCCTGTAGTCCCAGCTGTTCTGGAGGCTGAGGCAGGAGAATGGCGTGAACCTGGGAGGTGGAGCTTTCAGTGAGCCCAGATCGCACCACTGCACTCCAGCCTGGGTGACAGAGAGAGACTCTGTCTCGAAGAAAAAAGAAAAAAAAAAAAAAGAATATTATTTTCTTTTTCATTTTTTTATTTTTTGATTTTTTTTTTAGTATTTTTTAAATTATTTTTTATTATTATACATTAAGTTCTAGGGTACATGTGCACACTGTGCAGATTTGTTACATATGTATACATGTGCCATGTTGGTGTGCTGTACCATTAACTCGTCATTTACATTAGGTATATCTCCTAATGATATCCCTCCCCGCTGTCCCCTCCTCACAATAGGCCCTGGTGTGTGATGTTCCCCTTCCTGTGTCCAAGTGATCTCATTGTTCAATTCCCACCTATGAGTGAGAACATACGGTGTTTGGTTTTCTGTTCTTGTGATAATTTGCTGAGTATGATGGTTTCCAGCTGCATCCGTGTCCCTACAAAGGACACAAATTCATCCTTTTTTATGGCTGCATAATATTCCATGGTGTATATGTGCCACATTTTTTTCATCTAGTCTGTCACTGATGACCATTTGGGTTGATTCTAAGTCTTTGCTGTTGTGAATAGTGCTGCAATAAACATACGTGTACATGTGTCTTTATAGCAGCATGATTTATAATCCTTTGGGTATATACCCAGTAATGGGATGGCTGGGTCAAATGGTATTTCTAGTTCTAGATCCTTGAAGAATCGCCACACTGTTTTCCACAATGGCTGAACTAGTTTACAGTCCCACCAACAGTGTAAAAGTGTTCTTATTTCTTCACATCCTCTCCAGCACCTGTTGTTTCCTGATTTTTTTATTGATTGCCATTCTAACTGGTGTGAGAAGGTATCTCATTGTGGTTTTGATTTGCATTTCTCTGATGGCCAGTGATGATGAGCATTTTTTCATGTGTTTGTTGGCTGTATGAATGTCTTCTTTTGAGAAGTGTCTGTTCATATCCTTTGCCCACTTCTTGATGGGGTTGTTTGCTTTTTTTCTTGCAAATTTGTTTGAGTCCTTTGTAGGTTCTGGATATTAGCCCTTTGTCAGATGAGTAGATGGCAAAAATTTTCTCCCATTCTGTAGGTTGCCTGTTCACTCTGATGGTAGTTTCTTTTGCTGTGCAGAAGCTCTTTAGTTTAATGAGATCCCATTTGTCAATTTTGGCTTTTGTTGCCATTGCTTTTGGTGTTTTAGACATGAAGTCCTTGCCCATGCCTATGTCCTGAATAGTATTACCTAGGTTTTCTTCTAGGATTTTTATGGTTTTGGGTCTAACATTTAAGTCTCTAATCCATCTTGAATTAATTTTCATGTAAGGAGTAAGGAAAAGATCCAGTTTCAGCTGTCTACTTATGGCTAGCCAATTTTCCCAGCACCATTTATTAAATAGGGAATCCTTTCCCCATTTCTTATTTTTGTCAGGTTTGTCAAAATCAGATGGCTGTAGATGTGTGGTATTATTTCTGAGGGCTCTGTTCTGTTCCATTGGTCTATATCTCTGTTTTGGTACCAGTACCATGCTCTTTTGGTTACTGTAGCCTTATAGTATAACTTGAAGTCAGGTAGCGTGATGCCTCCAGCTTTGTTCTTTTTGCTTAGGATTGTCTTGGTAATGCGGGGTCTTTTGTGGTTCCATATGAATTTTAAAGCAGTTTTTTCCAATTCGGTGATGAAAGTCATTGGTAGCTTAATAGGGATGGCATTGAATCTGTAAATTACCTTGGACAGTATGACCATTTTCACAATATTGATTCTTCCTATCCATGAGTATGGTATGTTCTTCCATTTGTTTGTGTCCTCTTTTATTTCACTGAGAAATGGTTTGTAGTTATCCTTGAAGAGGTCCTTCACATCCCTTGTAAGTTGGATTCCTAGGTATTTTATTCTATTTGAAGCTATTGTGAATGGGAGTTCATTCATGATTTGGCTCTCTGTTTGTCTGTTACTGGTGTATAAGAATGCTCATGATTTTTAACATTGATTTTGTATCCTGAGACTTTGCTGAAGTTGCTTATCAGCTTAAGGAGATTTTGGGCTGAGACTATGGGGTTTTCTAAATATACAATCATGTCATCTGCAAACAGGGACAATTTGACTTCTTTTTTTGCTAACTGAATACTCTTTATTTATTTCTCTTGCCTGATTGCCTGAGCCAGAACTTCCAACACTATGTTGAATAGGAGTGGTGAGAGAGGGCATCCCTGTCTTGTGGCAGTTTTCAAAGGGAATGCTTCCAGTTTTTGCCATTCAGTATGATATTGGCTGTGGGTGTGTCATAAAGAGCTCTTATTATTTTGAGATGTGTCCAATCAATACCAAATTTATTGAGAGTTTTTAGCATGAAGGGCTATTGAATTTTGTCAAAGGCCTTTTCTGCATCTATTGAGATACTCATGTGGTTTTTGTCTTTGGTTCAGTTTATATACTGGATTACGTTTATTGATTTGGGTATGTTGAACCAGCCTTGCATCCCAGGGATGAAGCCCACTTGATCATGGTGGATATGCTTTTTGATGTGCTGCTGGATTCGGTTTGCCAGTACTTTATTGAGAATTTTTGCATCGATGTTCATCAGGGATATTGGTGTAAAACTCTCTTTTTTTGTTGTGTCTCTGTCAGGCTTTCATATCACGATCATGTTGGCCTCATAAAATGAGTTAGGGAAGATTCCCTCTTTTTCTATTGATTGGAATAGTTTCAGAAGGAATGGTAGTATCTCCTCCTTGTTCCTGTGGTAGAATTCGGCTCTGAATCCTTCTGGTAGTAGACTTTTTTTTTTGGTTGGTAGGCTATTAATTATTGCCTCAATTTCAGAGCCTCCTATTGGTCTATTCAGGGATTCAACTTCTTCCTGGTTTAGTCTTGGGAGAGTGTGTCCAATAAATTATCCATTTCTTCTAGGTTTTCTAGTTTATTTTCATAGAGGTGTTTATAGTTTTCTCTGATGGTAGTTTGTATTTCTGTGGGGTTGGTGGTGATATCCCCTTTATCATTTTTTATTGCATCTATTTGATTCTTCTCTCTTTTCTTCTTTATTAGTCTTGATAGCGGTTTCAAAGAACATCTTTATTTCTGCTTCATTTCATTATGTACCCAGTAGTCATTCAGGAGCAGGTTGTTCAGTTTCCATGTAGTCGAGCCCCTTTGATTGAGTTTCTTAGGCCTGAGTTCTGTTTGATTGCACTGTGGTCTGAGAGACAGTTTGTTATAATTTCTGTTCTTTTACATTTGCTAAGAAGTGCTTTACTTTCCACTATGTGGTCAATTTTGGAATAAGTGCGATGTGGTGCTGAGAAGAATGTATGTTCTGTTGATTTGGGGTGGAGAGTTTCGTAGATGTCTGTTAGGTCCGCTTGGTGCAGAGTTGAGTTCAATTCCTGGATATTCTTGTTAACTTTCTGTCTTGTTGATCTGTCTAATGTTGACAGTGGAGTGTTAAAGTCTCCCATTATCATTGTATGGGAGTCTAAGTCTCTTCGTAGGTCTCTAAGGACTTGCTTTATGAATCTGGGTGCTCCTGTATTGGGTGCATATATATTTAGGATAGTTAGCTCTTCCTGATGAATTGATCCCTTTACCATTATGTAATGGCCTTCTTTGTCTCTTTTGATCTTTGATGGTTTAAAATCTGTTTTATCAGAGACTAGGATTGCAACCCCTGCTTTTTTTTTGTTTTGTTTTCCATTTTCTTGGTAGATCTTCCTCCATCCCTTTATTTTGAGCCTATGTGTGTCTCTGCCTGTGAGATGGGTCTCCTGAATGTAGCAAACTGATGAATCTTGACTCTTTATCCAGTTTGCCAGTCTGTGTCTTTTAATTGGAACATTTAGTCCATTTACATTTAACGTTAATATTGTTATGTGTGAACTTGATCCTGTCATTATGATATTAGCTGGTTATTGTGCTCGTTAGTTGATGCAGTTTCTTCCTAGCATCGATGGACTTTACATTTTGGCATGTTTTTGCAATGGCTGGTACTGGTTGTTACTTTCTGAATTTGAATGTTGGCCTGCCTTACTGGGTTGGGAAAGTTCTCCTTGATGATATCCTGCAGAGTGTTTTCTAACTTGGTTCCATTTTCCCCCTCACTTTCAGGCACACCAATCAGACGTAGATTTGGTCTTTTCATATAATCCCATATTTCTTGGAGGCTTTGTTCATTTCTTTTTCCTCTTTTTTCTCTGCATTTCTCTTTTCACTTCATTTCGTTTGGTCTTCAATCACTGATAATCTTTCTTCCAGTTGATCGAGTTGGTTACTGAAGCTTGTGCATTTGTCACGTAGTTCTTGTGTCATGGTTTTCATCTCTATCTGTTCTTTTAAGGTCTTCTCTGCATTGATTATTCTAGTCATCCATTCATCCATTCTTTTTTCAAGGTTTTTAGTTTCTTTGCACTGGTTACGTAGTTCCTCCTTTAGCTCTGAGAAGTTTGATTGACTGAAACCTTCTCCTCTCAACTCGTCAAAGTCATTCTCCATCCAGCTTTGTTCTATTGCTGGCAATGAGCTGCGTTCCTTTGGAGGGGGAGATGCGCTCTGATTTTTTGAATTTCCAGCTTTTCTGCACTGCTTTTCCCCCATCTTTGTGGTTTTATCTGCCTCTGGTCTTTGATGATGGTGATGTACTGATGGGGTTTTGGTGTGAGTGTCCTTTCTGTTTGTTAGTTTTCCTTCCAACAGTCAGGACCCTCAGCTTCAGGTCTGTTGAAGTTTGCTTGAAGTCCACTCCAGACCCTGTTTGCCTGGGTATCAGCAGCAGAGGCTGCAGAAGATAGAATATTGCTGAATAGTGAGTGTTGCTGTCTGATTCTTGCTCTGGAAGCTTCGTCTCAGTGTGTATCCAGCCGTGTGACGTGTGGTGTGTTGGTCTGCACCTCGTGGGGGATTTCTACCAGTTAGGCTACTCAAGAGTCAGGGACCCACTTGAGCAGACAGTCTGTCCATTCTCAGATCTACATAATGTCATCAATGTAGTGGACCAGTGTGATATATTTGGGAAGCCAAAAGCAATCAAGGTCTCTCCAAATAAGATTATGAATCAAAGCCAGAGAGTTGATATATCCATGAGGTAGGAAAGTAAAGGTTATTGCTGACCTTACCAGCTGAAGGCAACTTGCTTCTCATGGGTATTATGGACAGGAATGGGGAAAAAGGCATTTCCCAAGTCAATGGATGCATGCCAGGTACCAGGAGATGTGTTAATTTGCTCAAGCAATGAAACCACATCTGGTATAGCAACTGCAATTGTAGTTACCACTTGGTTAAGCTTACAGTAATTCACTGTCATTCACTGCCATTGCCCAAGATCCGTCTGTCTTCTGCACAGGCCAAATGGGAGTGGAACAGGGATATGGTGGGAATCACCATCCCTGCATCTTTCAAGTACTTGATAGGGGCACTAATCTCTGTTATCCCTCCAGGGATGAAATATCATTTTTGATTTACTGTTTTTCCAGGTAGAGGCAGCTCTAATGGCTTTCATTTGGCCTTTCCCACCATAATAGCCTCACCCTACCAGTCAGGGAGCCACTGTGGGGATTCTGCCAGCTGCTAAGTATGTCTATGCCAATTATGCATTCTGGCACTGGGGAAATGACCAGAGGATGAGTCTGGGGGCCCACTGGGCCCCATGTAACTCAGACCTGAGTTATAACTCCATTAATTATCTGACCTCCTTAAGCCCCAGCTTTAACTGGAGGATCACAATGATATTTTGGGTCCCCTGAAATCAACATTAGCTCAGAGCCACGGTCCCACAGATCCCAAAATGTTGGGTCATTTCTCTTTACCCAGTGCAGTTACCCTAGCAAAAGGCCAGAGGTCTCCTTGGGGAAGGATGGGAGAAAGATTCATTACATCAACTCTTGGTAATGTAGTGGGGTCCTTCCTCATGGAGACCCACCTTGCCTTCATTCAAGGGGTTCTGGGTCTGTAAACTGGCTCAAGTCTGGAAATTGACTGAGGGGTTATGATGACCTGTTTTTATGATTCAAATTAGCTCTTCATCCATTCAACCTAGAAGTTTCTTGTTTATGTTAGTTAAGCAGGAGTGCAGTAGGTTTCCTATCAATTTCAGTTCTAGAAACATTGTAATTAATTAGCCAATGCCAGAGCTCTAAACAAGCCAGACTATTCTGATTGCCACTTTGCCTCTGGTGTCCATTATGGTATCTATGCCCACCTTGCTTTTGATGATTGAGTGCTGCCACTTGGCCCTGCCACCTCAAGATCCAATTATCCCCATTGTATTTAAATTTTGTAGTTGAGTGACTGCAGTTCCCAGTGTTAGATCTGACATACAGAGAAGGACAGTTATAAGGCTCTTCAAAGATGCAGGTGCTACCCTCACAAATCTATTTCACAAGGCATTGGTCAAGGGTGTATCTTCTGGAACCTTCCAGCTGGGATGAGTAGGTCTAAAGTGAGTAATCCACTCAGCCATCCCAATCTTCCTAAAGTTTTGGATCCTTTCCTCTACATTAAACCTAGGGACATCGGGAATTTCCAGCTCAGTTACAGTGGGCCACCTTTTAATCCATATTTCAGCTAACCAAGCAAATAAACTATTAGAACCTTTTTTTTAACGCCCCAAACTGCAACATTAAATGCAGGGTCCCTACTTAGTGGACCCAAATCAATAAATTCAGACTGATCCAACTATATGTTCCTTCCACCCTTATCTCACACCCTGAATATATCGATTCCTATGCCTGTTGTCCAGATTTCTGTTTATAAACATTAGAAAACTCAAGCAGTTTTTTTCGAGTGTAGCATACCTCTTCATGGGTCCCACTCTCAACCTCACTTCTAGGGGCCCACTGGGACTTCTAGGTCTAAAAGCATACAGGGATGTTTGGGGTGGTTCAAGGAGAATCAATGTTATCCTGCCTGGTGACTGCCTCAGGGGAGGCCACCACTGTTACCTCAGGCAGCACAGGGTTCATCTTCCCAGACAGAGGTGGAAAGGCTGATGGCCACATGAGTTGGGAGGGGATGTTGCCACTACTCGGGATGGGGATGCTGTTTCTGGCCAAAAAGTTTCATCAGAGTTTATAAACTCAGTGTCCCCAGCTTCATCAGGGTCGACCCACAATCCCCATTCCAAGTTGCAGAGTCCCATTACTTTCCAATCAATGCCCTCACTTTAAAGTAGACATTTGACGAGGCTGTGCATGCACCTTTCATTGCAGGTCAGCCACTAGCATGAAAAGAGCTTGTGTCTGTTCTTCCACAATTTCAGGTCATTCTCTGTAGGAGACAATACTCTCACTCCGGGCAATCTTGGGAGATTTGAGGCTCAGAATCTGTGTCTGAAGCCAGGAGATAGAATCTCTGAGTTCATCATTTTCTTTCATCACTTTGTACACTGAACTTAGAAGCAACCAACCAGTTTTATGTTCCTTGGTCCTCCACCTATGGTAAAAGGTATTATATAGAGAGAGAGAGTCACTAAACTCCCTTCCTCTCACAAGCAATGAATCAGGAGTGTCAGATGTATTTATTTTGGATAACTGTCTAAACAACTCACGCAAAGGACTATCAGTGTTCTCCATACTATTAGAAGTAGAGTCTTTAGCATTTTTGGAGCTAATCATATCAAGAAGCCAACTCCAGAAACCCCTTAGCCAATGAAGTAAAATATATGTATATACACACACACACACACACACATATATACACATATATACATATATGTGTATATATATGTGTTACATAATATATATTTGTTAAATATTAATTCACATGATGACTAGGTCCCACAATAGGCTATCTGCAGGCTGAGGACCAAGGATAGCCAGTCCTAGTTCCAAAAATGAATAACTTGGAGTCCAATGTTCAAAGGCAGGAAGCAACCAGCACGGAAGAAAGATGTAGGCTGGGAGGCTAGGCCAGTCTCTCTTCACAATTTTCTGCCTGCTTGTATTCTAGCCATGCTGGCAGTTGATTAGATTGTGCCCACTCAGATTAAGGGTTGTCTGCCTTTTCCAGCCCACCAACTCAAATGTTAATCTCCTTTTGCAACACCCTCAGAGACACACCAAGGATCAATACTTTATATCCTTCAGTCCAATCAAGTTGACACTCAGTGTTAAGCATTACATGGTAAAATGAAATTTGTTGTTGTTCATATGCTGAAAGTCATACATACAGAAACATGTCAAGACTATAATCAAAGCAATCTTTAAAAACAGACTCAGAACTGGGTTTAGATAAAAATTTATTAGACATAAATTATTTAAGTCCCAGAATTGTAGATCTAAAAGCTGGAACAAAATTTATGAAATGATATGATTCTAGGAGATTATAATTTTAGTAGATCATAAAGAAACAAGTTTTATACAGGCATATATCTAGTTATTTTTAAAATAGTAAACAAATACTGAAGATTTTCAGTTTGCCCCAAAAATTGATTTTTTTTTCAAAAGGAAAAAATATATTTTAATTTTCACTGATGCTAAGAAGCCTAATTGACTGAACATAATGTATATCGTACAAATAAACATGTACTATGGATGAAAAACAATCTATTTTTAAGTAGTGAGATTTCCTAACCACTTAAATTATACACATCAAAAAAAATTTAAATCTAGGTAGCATTATTCACAGAGTATATTTCTCTACTAAAAGGCATTCATGGCCAAGTAAGTCTGGAAATTACCACTTTCTAGTTACCCTGTGTTTGATATTTATAATGTACACTAGTATCTTAAAGTCTCTGAGCATTCCTGCCATAATCTGTCCTATTTTGTTTCATTCAGTGTTTCCCAATCTAATTTTACTAAAGACTCAGTTTAAAAATTTTTAAATGTCGGAAAACATTGAGGTAAACAAATCTAAAAATAGAATTATATGGGGAAATGATTATTCACCAAGAAAACAACTTCACCAACAGAATAAAAGGAGTGACCTTAAAGACTTATACAATATTCTAATTATGTAGGCAAATTAAAACAAATATACTTAGTGAGTTATGTGGCTTCATAAGGGGGCAAATATTTTAGCTTTATCTTTTCATTTTAGTAAGCATGTTTCCAATTATACATTGAGTTTTGTATGATCATATTTTATTTTATTCTTTTTTAAAAAAAAACTTTAAATATGGCTTCATATATGTAACCGCAGCATAACTAGTCAATTCCATAATATAATAAAATGTGTAACAAAATATTTGGGTATATAGAATATACAAATGGTTGTAATATAATTCTAACTTTATCTACTAACTTTTATATCATATAGATGAAAAGGAGCAAACATACAATCACAAGCTATATTTATACAGCATCTAAATCAAAGCAATTGGTCAGAATTTAAGATGCATTTCAATATATTTGTATTTCATCTAAATAAGATCTATATATTTTATCTTAAATTTTATAATTTACCAATACTTAATAAAAATACAATTTTGAAAATGAAAAGAATGTTAGGAAACTCTTTCAAACTCCCCATATTACTTTTAAGGTTAAAAATGGTCTAAAATGGTAATTTTAACCAAAGTCCTATAGGACTAAACACTTTCCTGGTAATATTTGTTTCTATTTCCTAATGCAGTTTAATTCACCCAACCTTTATTGAACAGTTAATATGAATCAGGACTGTCTAATTCCAAATACAAATAACAGGCTACTGAGACTGTAAAATGTTGCAATTACTTGGCAATCTTATCGCAAAGGAAGTAAAGGAGACAAGATGGAGTTCTGTCCAGAAACCACTGAGAAAATATGATTGCAGAGGGTATCTTGAGCAATGGGCCCAGTGCTGCAAAGTATGTACAAATTAAAAGCAAGTTTCTTCTCAGGAGCAATGAATTTCCACAGCAGAATTTCCCTAGTTGTTTTCTGGGACAGTAGCATGTGGCCTCTATGGAATCTTCCAAGATTTTTGGATGACACCAAAAACATGCTTTGAAACCTAGGAATGGAGACAACTCTCTTCTGTCTTTTATTTCCTCCTTTATTTAAGAAATTTTGGTAAAACATTATGAAGTATTACAAAATTGGGGGCTTGGGTCTTTACAAGCTAAAATTATAGTTTTGCTAACACTGACCGTCTGAGGATATGAGTCGACAAATGCCATTGTGACTGAGCCTCCTGTTTACATAGTTGGTGTTTACATGGACTTTGACCTCAAGGGAACTTGAGAACATGTGGTGGTATTCATTCCATGCTATACGAAAATTAACCCAGACCTAGCTGCATGTATTGTATGACTAAAAGGAAAGCCCAGATGCCTGGCTATTATTCCTAGGCTTCTCTTGCGGGGGAAAAGAAGGAACTTTAATGTTTGGGATTAAAAATGTAAAACATACACGCTTAAAACACTCTCACTTTCTCCCACACTCCAACAAATCTTATGCCATGTCTAGATACTTGGTGTCCAAGATTTTTTTAGATTTCATTGAAGGTCATCCATACACATAAGTTTATATATAAACACATTTTTTTCTAATGGTGAACAGAAATTTTATAGCTTGTTATCTGTTATACACAAAGATATCCCCCCTTCTCCAAACAGTGTTACATCTTAGGATTTGAATCTGACTGCAAAGATGTATAGTACATTAATTTTATATAAACAAGTACATTTATTTTATTGTTTGGGGGCCCGCCACTTTTTGTAGTTCATTTTTGTTTGCTTTGTAAGCTGACAGTTATATGAAAAATATCATAATTATAGTCACATATGAGGTTCACTGGGGCTTAATCATGAAAGACTTAGATGGTATACCTATGACTAGATGGTATACTGATGTCATGACGGACCTTGAGGCCTCCATGTCTAATCAAAGTAGAAAGCAAATAAATTTTTTCCAAAAGTGAAAAAGGTCAGTAGTGGGCTGACACAATCAATGGAAGCCACTAAAAACAGGGCCTCCATTTCAGTGTTGGTCTTCAGTATTTCTTACTGTTTGTGGCCAGAATTGGTTTTCACACAGGCAAATGAGTGGCTGTCTATGCAGTGCCGAAAAGAATATGTTTAGAAAAGCCATAATTAAAAAGTCAGTGTAAAAAATCAATACTATATATGGTAGCAATAAAAATTGGAAATTAATATTTTAAAATACAAATATTTTAAAATAATTTATTTTTTCATTGACAAAGAAAAATTTTAAACAGACAGTCCCTGACTTACAAAGGTTTGACTTTTGATTTGTTGACATTGCAATAGAGCAAAAGCAATACTCATTTGGTAGAAATTGTACTTAGAGTACCCATACAACCATTTTGGTTTTATTTTCAGTACAGTATTCAACAAATTACACTAGATATTCAATACTTTATTACAAAGTAGGCTTTGTGATAGATGATTTTGTCCAACTGTAGGCTAATGTAACTGCCCTGGGCACTTTCCATTTGGGCTAGGCTAAGTTATGGTGTTTGGAAGGTTAGGAGTATTAAAGGCACTTTTGTCTTCCAATATTTTCAACTTATAATGGATTTATCAGGAGGTAACTCCATTGTAATTCAAAGAACATCTGCATATTTATCATGTGCAAAATTTTTTTTATATGCCTACATTGTGGTTGACTAAATCATGATATTTAACATTTATATTACATCACATACAGCTTTTGTGGTGAGATCACTTAAAATTTTCTCTTAGCAATTTTCAGTGATACAATACATTGTCACCAACTATTGACACCGTGTTATACAATAGATCCCTCAAACTTGTTCCTCTCAACTAGTTGAAATTTTGTATCCTTTGACGAACAACTCCCCAACCCCCTACTCTCAGCTCATGGTAACCACCATTCACTCCCTACCTTTATGAGTTCAAGTTTTTAATATTCCACACATAAGTGAGATCATGCAATATTTGTCCTTCTGTGTCTGACTTATTTCACTTAATATAATATCCTTCAGGTGTGTCCATGTTGCTGCATATGGCAGGATTTCCTTCTTTTTAGGCGCTGAGTAGTACTTTGTTGTGTATGTATAAGACATTCTTTACCCATTAATCAGTTCATGGACAATTAGGTTGATTGCATATATTATCTGTCATGAATAATACTCAATGAACATGAGAATATAGATTTCTCTTCAACATACTGATCTTATTTCCTTTGGATATATAGCCAGTAGTTGTATTACTGGATCATAAGTCCTATTTTTTAATTTTTTGAGGAACTTTCATATAGTTTTTCATAATGGCTGTATCGATTTACATTCCAACTGAAAGTGTGCAAGGAGCAGAAGCTCTTTAGTGTAATTAGGTCCCAGTTGTCAATTTTCGGTTTTGTTGCAATTGCTTTTGGTGGCTTTATAAAAAAAAATTTTATAAAAAAAAAATTTGCCAGTGACTTTATAAAAAAAATATTGTCCAAAACAGTATTTCCTAGGTTATCTTCCAGATATTCTAGGTTATCTTTCAGAGTTTTTATAGTTTTACATTTTACATTTAAGTCTTTAACCTATCTTTTAGTTGATTTTTGTATATGGTGTAAGAAAGAGTTCCAGCTTCAATCTTCTGCACATGGCTAGCAATGTATCATAGCATCATTTATTGAAAAATGAGTCCTTTTCCCATTGCTTGTTTTTATCAACTTTATTCAAGATCAGATGGTTGCAGATGTACAGCATTATTACTGGTCTCTCTATTCCATTGGTCTATGCATCTTTTGTTTGTTTTTGTTTTTTCACAAGTACCATGCTATTTTATTACTGTGGCATTGTAGTATGGTTTGAAGGTGGATAATGTGATGCCTACAGCCTTTTTCTTTTTGGTTAGGACTGCCTCAAATATCCATGCTCTTTTTTGGTTCCATATCAATTTTAAAATAGTTATTACTAATTATCTGAAGAATGTCATTTGTAGAGTGATAGGAATAGCATTGAACCTGTAAATTTGTTTGGGTAGTATGGCCATTTTAACAATATTGATCCTTCTTACCTATAGCATCGAATGTGTTTCCATTTGTTCGTTTCAACTCTAATTTCTTTCAGTAATGCTTTGTAATTATCCTTGTGAAGTATTTTACCTCCCTGGTTAGCTGTATTCCCAGGTACTTAATTCTTTTTGTGGCTATTATAAATGGAATTGATTTGGCTCTAGCTTGGGTGTTGTTGGTATATAGATATGTTACTCATTTTTGTGCATTAACCGTATGTCCTGAAAGTTTCCTGAAGTGGTTTATCAGATCTAGGAACTTTGGGGTGCAGACTATGGAGTTTTCTAGGTATATAATCACAATGTCTGTAAACAGGGATACCTTGACTTCTTCTATTCCTATTCGAATGCCTTTTATTTCCTTCTCTTGCCTGATTGTTCTGGCTAGGACTTCCAGTACTGTGCTAAACAGGAGTGGTGAGGATGAGCATCCTTGGCTTGCTCCAGGTCTCAAGAGGAATCCTTCCAGCTTTTGGCCATTCAGTAAGATGTTGGCTGTGGGTTTGTTATAGATGGCTCTGATTATTTTCAGATATATTTCTTCATTGTCTAATTTGTTGAGGGTTTTTAACATAAAGGAATGTTGAATTTTATCTGCAGTCTTTTCTGTATCTGTTGAGGTGATCGTGTGGTTTTGTCTTTATACCTGTTTATATGATGAATCACATTTATTGATTTGCATGTTGAACCAAGTTTGCATTCCAGGAATAAAGCCTACTTGATCATGATGGATTAGATTTTTGATGGTTTGCTACTATTTTGTTGAGATTTCTGCACATTAGGTTCATCAAGCATATGACCCAAAGTTTTCTTTTTTGTTGTGTCTCTGCCAGGTTTTGGTATCAGGATGATGCTGGCCTCATGGAGTAAGTTAAGGAAGAGTCTCTCCTCAACTTTCTGAAATAGTTTCAGTAGGAATTATCACATCTCTTCTTTATATATCTGGTAGAATTTGACTGTGAATATATGTTTGGCTGGTCCTAAGCTTTTTCTGGTTGGTAGGCTTTTTATTACTGATTCAATTCAGAAGTCATTATTTGTTAGTTCAGGGATTCAATTTCTCCCTTGTTCAACCTTGGGAAATTGTTTCTAGCAATTTATTAATTTTTTCTATATTTTGTCATTTGTGTGCATAGAGGTGTTCATAGTAGACTCTGAGAGGTATTTATATTTTGGTGGGGTCATGGTAATGTCCCCTTCATCATTTCTGATTGTGTTTATATGGATCTTCGTTCCTTTTTATTTTTAGTCTAACTAGTTTTCTGTCAATATTATTTATTTTTACAAAGTGCAAACTCATGGAAGTGTTGATTTTTAATATGATTTTAAGTAGCTCAGTTGCATTCAGTTCAGCTCTGATTTTGGTAATTTTTTGTCTTCTTCCTGCTTTGGGGTTGGTTTGCTCTTGTTTTTCAAGAACAGGAGGACAGCAGGTATGCTCCCACCGACAGTGGTGGGGTGGCAGGGTGTGCGTGCACTTGCACACTGGCAGGGTCACAGAGGCAAGTTCCATCCACACAAGTGCACCTGCATGGACAAATCTATTTCATACAAATAGGAAGATGAATAGAGCTATACTAATATCAGATGAAATATACTTTAAGTACAAAACTGTTAAAAAAGACAAAGTTTATTATATATTGATAAAGGAGTAAATTCATATGATGATATAAAAATTGTAAATATATATGCAGCCAACATCATAGTGCCTGAAGCAAGTATGAAGCTAGTATTAATCTATGTGAAGGGAGAGATAGACTGCAATGAAATAATAGTGGGGAATTTAATACCTCACTTCTAGCAATATAAATATCATCTAGACAGCAAATCAATAATAATAATTAGTAAGGTACTGCATGTCCATGTTGTGTGGAGCATATGGAAAATGTGTGCCAGCAAAGCAGAGGGCCAATGCTGCGGTGATAGGAAGCTATGGGTGGGCTGGTACACCTCAGTGGAGGCCAGTCTGCTGAAGCTCTCCAACAGTCAGGCATAAGCCTTCCAGCAAAGGAGTTATGATGAGGGTCTCCAGGAAGCACCCTGGTTTGGCAATGAGGCTGCCCTACAAGAGGGTGCAGTGACGCTGGATCCCAAGGAGAGGCCAGCAGACATGGGGTGCTCAGATCAGACTAGACTCATCACTTGGACAAGACTGCTCTGCTCTGTCCAGGTTTGAAAGTCACTCTAAGGCTACATTATTTTTAGAGGAGAATGGCAAGCTGTGGGATATGGGCAGCTCTGCTCATCTCCCATACTCTGCTACAGCTGTTCCCTTGCCAAACTCTACAGCCTGGAGTTCTATGCAAAGTTTCCTGACACTTCTTTAAGCAACTCTCCCTACCAAGTCAAGTGTCCATTGATGTCATGGGGTCTCCTGCTTTTAGGATTCTGGAGGTCCAGGGTGAGAATGGGCTACTCCTCACCTGTTCAATTCACCCCTTCCCCAGGAATTGCTGGGGGCCAGGAGTGAGTTCTGGTGCTCAGCAGCCCTGTGCTAGGTTCCCAGCTTTCTCCCCTTTAATCCTAGCATCTGCATCCTTCCCTATTCACCTTTCAGTTCCTTCCTTCTAAAGATCTGTTCAGGATGTACCAGTCTTCCCAATGTCCTGGTCTCTTGGTGGGAGATGTTCCTCCTGGCTGTATCTAGTGGTCCATCTTGGCTCCTCTTTCTTTTTTGATGTAGAATTTTATTGCTGTAAACTCCCCACTTTGTATTATGTTTGCTGAATTTCGTAAGTTTTGGCATATTGTGTTTCCATTTTCATATGTTACCAAATATTTTTTAAATTTCGCTTTTAATTTCTTTTTTGATACTTTGGTTGTTCAGAAGCATGTTATTTACATTTCATGTGGTTGCTAATTTTCTAAAATTCCTTCCACTATTCATTTTTAGTTTAAAACTAGGATGGTCAGAAAAGATACATGATATGATTTCAATCTTCTTAAATTTGTTAATACTTGTTTTGCAGTCTAACATGTGATCTATGCTGAAGAATGTTTCATGAGTTCCTGGGAAGAAGGTGTATTCTTCTGCTTCTGGATAGCATGTTATGTATACAACCATCAAGTCCCTTTAGTCTAAAGTGCTTAGACTTTATTCCAATGCTTCCTTATTGATTTGCTGTCTGGATTATATTTCTGTCACTAGAAGTGAGGTATTAAATTGTCCACTATTATTTCATCACAGTCTCTCTCTTCCTTCAAATAGATTATTATTTGCTTCATATTTGCTTCAGGTGCTCTGCTGTTGGGTGCATATATACTTATGATTTTTGTATCTTTGTATGAATGCACTCCCTTTTCATTATATGATTATATTGTCTCTTTTTATAATTTTTTACTTAATGTCTCTTTCATCTGATATAAGTATAGCTTCCTCTGCTCTATTTTTGTTTCTATTTGGATGAATTACCTTTGCCCATGCCTTCTTCAGTCTGTGTCTTTAAGTGTGAAGTGAATCTTTTGTAGGCAATATATTGTTGTTCTTTCAAAAAAATCTATTTGGCCATTCTATGTGTTTTGATTGGAAAATTTAATCCATTCACATTCAAGATAATTATTGATAGGTAAGGACTTACTACTGCTATTTTTCAGTTGTTTTATGCTTGTTTGTGATGTTTTATTATTTCCTTTTTCTCTTTTATTTTGTGATTGGATGATTCTTTTGATAATCTTCTTTGATTCATTACTTTATTTTTATTGAGATAGAGAATTACTATCTACTATCTTTTCATTGAGACAGGGTCTTGCTCTGTCACCCATACTGGAGTGCAATAGTGTGAGTATATCACTTCAGCCTTGACCTATTGGGCTCAAGTGATCCTCTTATTTCAGCTTTCTGAGTTGCTGGGAGCACAAATGCACACCAATACACATGGCTAATTTTTAAATAACTTTTTTTGTAGCGATGGGGGTGTCCCCACATTGCCTTGGCTGGCCTCAAATTCCTGGGCTCAAGCAATCTTTCTCCCTTGGCCTGCCAAGGTGCTGGTACAGGTGTGAGCAACCATAACTGGCCTGATTCATTACTTTTTATCTTTTGTGTTTTCAGTGTCCACCAAGGAATCTTTCAAAAGACCAATCACAACATGAGATACATATGCACATTATGTCCTATACACTGCTCCTAAAACAGGTATTGTTAGGAGCAGGATAAAAAGCTGAGAGAATTTGTCCTTCTATTAAATAGCTTTCTCACTTGCTCCTGCCTTTGTTTAAGGTTTCCCTTGTAGACCTTAAATGTATCTACAGAAAGAATTCTTTTTCTGGAATCCTTGAGCCTCAGAGAGTCTATGTTCTTACGACAATATAATGCAGGGCTTTACTGTCCTTGCCATTGAATCAAACTACTTAGCTTCAAATCCTTGTTTTATAAACTATAACAAATTAGCCAGTGACTTGACTCTGTGACTTAGTTTCCTCATCTGTGAAATGTGGCTAACAATAGCAACTACTTCACAGAGTTGTTATAAAGATTGCATGAATTAATCTATTATAAGGGTTCCAAATTCTGAGTTCTTTTTCAACAAACTTGACTTCAAAAGGTAAGCTTTATATATGCAAATAAGTCCTGGACCTAGCTGGAGACTCATGGTAATAGTGATTCATCCATCTTCTTCTTTTTAAAAAATTATTATTATACTTTAAGTACTGGGGTACACATGCATAATGTGCAGGTTTGTTACATATGTATATATGTGCCATGTTGGTGTGCTGCACCCATTAACTCGTCATTTACATTAGGTATATCTCCTAATGCTATCCCTCCCCCGTCCCCCGACCCCACTACAGGCCCCAGTATGTGATGTTCCACACCCTGTCTCCAAGTGTTCTCATTGTTCAATTCCCACCTGTGAATGAAAACAAGTGGTGTTTGGCATCATTCTGAGCATACTATCGCAAGGACAGAAAACCAATCATCCATCTTCTTAATAGAGCATTTATTATTTATTAAGCAATGATTTGGTATGTGACAGACACAGTTTTAAGCCCTTATAAACTCAGTATTATTGACCCATTCTACAGATATTGCATATATAAGGCAGTTGTGAGGATTTAATGTGTGACTTTGGGTAAGTCACCTTATATATCACCATTAGTCTAATGGGGTCAGGAGAATGTATACATTTCTACTTCATCCCCTGGAAGAAGGAAAAAAGTGTATAAGGTGCTATGAGAGACATATGTAGTGTAAATTACAATGCTATATTTATATATGTTTAGATGAGCTGAAACTTTTTTTTTTTCACATAAAGTATAATAAAAAAAAATACCCTAAGTTCTAGGGTACAAGTGCATAACCTGTAAGTTTGTTACATATGTAAATATGTGCCATGTTAGTGTGCTGCACCCATTAACTCATCATTTACATTAGGTATATCTCCTAATGCTATCCTTCCCCTCTCCTCCAACCCCATGACAGGCCCTGGTGTGTGATGTTTCCCACCCTGTGTCCAAGTGTTCTCACTGTTCAATTCCCACCTATGCGTGAGAACATGGTGGTGTTTGGTTTTCTCTCCTTGCAATAGTTTGCTCAGAATGATGGCTTCCAGTTTCATCCATGTCCCTACAAAGGACATGAACTCATCATTTTTTATGGCTGTATAGTATTCCATGGTGTCTATGTGCCACATTTTCTTAATCCAGTCTATCATTGATGGACATTTGGGTTGGTTCCAAGTCTTCGCTATTGTGAATAGTGCCACAATAAACATATGTGTGCATGTGTCTTTAGAGCAGCATGATTTATAATCCTTTGGGTATATACACAGTCATGGGATGGCTGGGTCAAATGGTATTTCTAGTTCTAGATCCTTGAGGAATCACCACACTGTCTTCCACAATGGTTGAACTAGTTTACAATCCCACCAACAGTGTAAAAGTGTTCCTATTTCTCCACATCCTCTCCAGCACCTGTTGTTTCCTGACTTTTTAATGATCGCCATTCTAACTGGTGTGAGATGGTATCTCATTGTGGTTTTGATTTGCATTTCTCTGATGGTGAGTGATGATGAGCATTTTTTCATGTGTCTGTTGGCTGCATGAATGTCTTCTTTTGAGAAGTGTCAGTTCATATCCTTTGCCCACTTTTTGATGGGGTTGTTTGGTTTTTTCTTGTAAATTTCTTTGAGTCCTTTAGAGGTTCTGGATATTAGCCCTTTGTCAGATGAGTAAATTACAAAAACTTTCTCCCATTCTGTAGGTTGCCTGTTCACTCTGATGGTAGTTTCTTTTGCTGTGCAGAAGCTCTTTAGTTTAATTAGATCCCATTTGTCAATTTTGGCTTTTGTTGCCATTGCTTTTGGTGTTTTAGACATGAAGTCCTTGCCCATGCCTATGTCCTGAATAGTATTACCTAGGTTTTCTTCTAGGATTTTTATGGTTTTAGGTCTAACATTTAAGTCTCTAATCGATCTTGAATTAATTTTCCTTGTAAATTTGTTTGAATTCTTTGTAGATTCTGGATATTAGCCCTTTGTCAGATGAGTACATGGCAAAAATTTTCTCCCATTCTGTAGGTTGCCTGTTCACTCTGATGGTAGTTTCTTTTGCTGTGCAGAAACTCTTTAGTTTAATTATATTCCATTTGTCAATTTTGACTTTTGTTGCCATTGCTTTTGGTGATTTAGACATGAAGTCCTTGACCATGCCTATGTCCTGAATTACCTAGGTTTTCTTCTAGGGTTTTTATGGTGTTAGGTCTTACACTTAAGGCTTTAATCCATCTTGAATTAATTTTTGTATAAGGTATAAGGAAAGGATCCAGTTTCAACTTTCTACATATGGCTAGCCAGTTTTCCCAGCACCATTTATTAAATAGGGAATCCTTTCCCCATTGCTTGTTTTTGTCAGGATTGTCAAAGATCAGATGGTTGTAGACGTGTGGTATTATTTCTGAGGGCTCTGTTCTGTTCCATTGGTCTATATCTCTGTTTTCGTAGCAGTACCATGCTGTATTGATTACTGTAGTCTTACAGTATAGTTTGAAGTTAGGCAGTGTGATTCCTCCAGGCTTGTTCTTTTGGCTTAGGATTGTGTTGGCAATGTGGGCTCTTTTTGGTTCCATGTGAACTTTAAAGTAGTTTTTTCCAATTCTGTGAAGAAAGTCATTGGTAGCTTGATGAGGATGGCATTGAATCTATAAATTCCCTTGGGCAGTATGGCCATTTTCTCAATATTGATTCTTCCTATCCATGAGCATGGAATGTTCTTCCATTTTTTTGTGTCCTCTTTTATTTCATTGAGCAGTGGTTTGCAGTTCTCCTTGAAGAGATCCTTCACATCCCTTGTAAGTTGGTTTCCTAGGTATTTTGTTCTCTTTGAAGCAATTGTGAATGGGAGTTCACTCATGATTTGGCTCTCCGTTTGTCTGTTATTGGTATATAAGAATGCTTGTGATTTTTGCACATTGATTTTGTATCCTGAGACTTTGCTGAAGTTGCTTATCAGCTTAAGGAGATTTTGGGCTGAGACTATGGGGTTTTCTAAATATACAATCATGTCATCTGCAAACAGGGACAATTTGACTTCCTATTTTCCTAATTGAATACCCTTTATTTCTTTCTCCTGCCTGATTGTCCTGGCCAGAACTTCCAACACTATGTTGAATAGGAGTGGTGAGAGAGGGCATCCCTGTCTTGTGCCAGTTTTCAAAGGGAAGGCTTCCAGTTTTTGCCCATTCAGTATGCTATTGGCTGTGGGTGTGTCATAAATAGCTCTTATTATTTTGAGATACGTCCCATCAATACCTAATGTATTGAGAGTTTTTAGCATGAAGTGCTGTTGAATTTTGTCAAAGGCCTTTTCTGCATCTATTGAGATAATCATGTGGTTTTTGTCTTTGGTTCTGTTTATATGCTGGATTACATTTACTGATTTGCATATGTTGAACCAGCCTTGCATCCCAGGGATGAAGCCCACTTGATCACGGTGGATAAGCTTTTTGATGTGCTGCTGGATTCGGTTTGCCAGTATTTTATTGAGTATTTTTGCATCGATGTTCATCAGGGATATTGGCCTAAAATTCTCTTTTTTTGTTTTATCTCTGCCAGGCTTCGGTATCAGGATGATGCTGGCCTCATAAAATGAGTTAGGGAAGGTTCCTTCTTTTTCTATTGATTGAATTAGTTTCAGAAGGAATGGTACCAGCTCCTCCTTGTACCTCTGGTAGAATTCAGCTACGAATCCTTCTGGTAGTAGACTTTTTTTTTTGGTTGGTAGGCTATTAATTATTGCCTCAACTTCAGAACCTGCTATTGGTCTATTCAGGGATTCAACTTCTTCTTGGTTTAGTCTTAGATGAGCTGAAACTTTGAGTTGAGTGTATAGTGAGACTTGTAATAATCTAACCTGACCAAAAGGGAGATTTAGCTATTTACAATGTTTAATTCACCAGTTATTTGACAAAAAGTAATTGGTTGAGTTAATAAAAAATGATGCTTGTGTGTGCATGTGACTGAGTGTGCAAGGGTGTGTGTGCGCAAATTACTTTTCCATTAGTAACTGGCTCTTTAATGGCATGAGGAATACATAAGAATTGCTTAGTTTATATGACTTAGTGTTATGGGTTTGATATTAACTTTCTAAAATTTAGACTGATTAATTCGCTCGTATACAACTGGGAATTTGTTGTTTTCTGAAGACATACAATAAGTATTGAATTGTCTAGGATATGGAAATCTACTGAAAATTGTAAATTGATAAAAATATAATGCATGAACGTGAGTCTTGGAAATAGCTAAAATAAAAATTAGTATTTTCTAATGTACTTAAAATGACTTTGTTTATGAAATGGGAAATTATTGTGGATTTTTACTCAAGTCTATTATGATTTTGCAGTATTTTCCTTAATGGATTCTTTCCTTTAAAAAGAGAAGTTAATATCTACATTGTGCCATAGGCAATCAGAGTTTAATATATTTATTTAATGCATAAAATATTCATCAAGAAATGTTTTCATGTCAATCAATATATAAACCCTTTCTGAAGACACTTGAGGGTGTTAAGAAGAGATCAAGGAAATATATGAGCTTTTCTTGTCCTGGAGAGTTAGACAAGGAAAGCAGATGAGATATAAAATTTGAAAATACCAAATTTCAGAGTCCAAAATTAAATGTGTCTTTCACACTCTTTTTTGCTATTATAAAATATACAAACTGGACAGCGACAGTGGCTCACATCTGTAATCCCAGCACTTTGGGAAGTCAAGGCAGGCAGATCACAAGGTCAAGAGATCAAGACCATTCTGGCCAACATGGTGAAACCCAGTCTCTGCTAAATACACAAAAATTAGCTGGGTGTGGTGGCACATGCCTGTAGTCCCAGCTATTAGGGAGGCTGAGGCAGGAGAACTGCTTGAACTTGGGAGGCAGAGGTTGCAGTGAGCCAAGCTTGCACCACTGCACTCATGAATAAATAAATAATAAAAGAGACAAACTAAGCATATCCTTCTTCTAGACTAGAAGTTCAAAACAGTGTATGAGTTAGTACGTGATTATGTTCTATATATCTTGCAAGTCCTAACTAAATGCAAGCAAACTACTGTGAAAAAGATATAGCCACAGAATCCTTTACCCTGTATTCTATGTAAATTAGGTTATTTTAGACTAAATCAAACTAGCATTGCGTACAAAATGTATTTTGATTTAATTCTTAAATGACTCCAACAAAAATCCTGAAGCAAAAACCAAAATATTACACCACAGGGATCTCTCTGCCTGCCTTCTCCTCCTCAGTTCTCTCAAAGTTTGATTCTGCAATTAAACTATTTGGGTTATAATTATATAGTCACTTTAAATTTATGAGGTAGTCCCATTTTGTTATTGAGGTATAAAGATATTGTTAAGTACAGCATATTATTATTTAGTTATTTGGTCCCTGAAGGAATTTTTTTTAAAACAGTGATATCATAAAATAAAAAGACATGGAGTGGTGAAATAAATTTTAGAAAAGACCCATTGATTTGTTGCCTAAAAAGAACACTTCATCAATAAAGACACACATAGAATAAAAATAAATGGCTGGCAAAAGATACTACAGGCAAATGAAAATCAGAAAAGAGCAAGGATAGCTATACTTATAGCAGAAAAAAAAAATGTTTGAAGACAAAAACTATAAAAAGAGACAAAGAAGGTTGGTACATAATGCAAGGTTGCCAATTAAACAAGATAATATGATAATTGTAGTTATGACCACAATTGAATACAACTAGGAAATAAATAACAAGAGGAATTTTGGAGATGGTCTGGACACATGGAAGTTAAGCAATATGCTCTTTCAGAGGGTCAATAAAAAAATTTAAAATAAAATTTATTGAAACAAATGATAATGGAAATGTAACATACCAAAACCTATGGGATATAGTGAAGGCTGTAATACGAGGAAAGTTTTTAACTATAAGTGTCTACATCAAAAAAGTAGAAGAAAACTTCAAATAAAAAACCTAACAATATATCTTAAATAGAAAAGCAAGAGCAATCTAAATCCAGAAATAATAGAACTAAAGAAATAATAAAGATCATGTATAAATAAAGCTGAAATGAAGAAAACAATACAAAATATCAACAAAACGAACAGTTGTTTTAAAAGAAAAAAAAGAAGACCCAAATAAAATTAGAAACAATGGAAAGGAAATATTACAACCAAGAATACAGAAATTCAAAGGGTCATTAGAGGCTACTATGAGAAACTATAAAAATCTGGAAGAAATGGATAAATCCCTAGACCCATATAATTTGCCAGGATTGAACTATGAAGAAACCAAAATCTGAACAGACCAATAGCAAGTAATGATATCAAAGCCATAATAGTCTCTCATCAAAGAAAAGCCCAGACCCAATGGCTTCACTGCTGAATTTTACCAAACCTTTAAGAAGGAACTAATACCAATCCTATTCAAATTACTCTATAAAGTAGAGGAGGAGGGAATACTCCCAAACTTGTTCTACATTGCCCACATTACCCTAATACCAAATTCAGACAGAAGATACATCAAAAAACAAACTACATGCCAATATCCTTGAACAATGATGCAAAAATTCTTAACAAAATACTAGCAAATCAAATTCAACAACACATTAAAAAGTCATTCATCATGACCAAGTGGGTTTTACCCTTGAGATGCAAACATGGTTCAACATATTCAAATCAATCAATGTGATACATCATATCAACAGAAAGAAGAACAAAAACCATACAATCATTTCAATTGATGCTATGAAGGCATTTGCTGAAGTTCAACATCCCTTTATGATAGAAATCCCTAAAAAATCTGGGTATAAAAGGAACATACCTCAACATAATAAAAGCCATATATGACAGACCCTCAAATAGTACACTGAATGGGGGAAAACTGAAGCCTTTCCTCTAAGATCTAGAACACAACAAGGATACCCACTTTCACCACTGTTATTCAGTATAGTATGGAAGTCCAACTAGAGCAATCAGACAAGAGAAAGAAATACAGGGCATACAAATTGAAACAGCAGAAGTCAAATTTTTTTGTTTGCGCATGATACGATCTTACGTTTGGAAAAACCTAAAAACTCCACAAAAAAAAAAAAAAAAAAAAAAAAAAAAAAAAAAAAAAAAAAAAAAAACTGTTAGAACTAATAAACAAATTCAGTAAAGTTGCAGGATATGAAATAAACATACAAAAATCAGTACTATTTATATATGCTAACAGCAAACAATCTAAAAAAGAAATCAAGAAAGTAATTCCATTTAAAATAACTACAAATAAAATACAATACCTAAGAATTAAATTAACCCAAAAAGTGAAGGATTTCTGCAATGAAAACTGTAGCGCACTGATGAAAGAAATTGAAAAGGACACAAAAAAGTTGAAATATATTTTATGTTCATGTTTTGGAAGAATCAACACTGCTAAAATATCCAGACTACACAAAGTAACCTATAGATTCAATGCAATTCCTATTACTATGCTGAAAAGAAATCAGTATATTGAAGAGATATCTGCCCTCCCATGTTTGTTGCAGCACTGCTCACAATAGCCAAGATTTGGAAGCAACCTAAGTGTCCACCAAAAAATGAATAAAGAAAATGTACTACTTGTACACAGTAAAAAAGAATAAGATCCTGTTATTTGCAGCAACATGGATGGAACCAGAAGTCATTATGTTAAGTGAAATTAGCCAGGCACAGAAAGTCAAAATTCACATGTTCTCACTTACTGCTGGGAGCTAAAAATGAAAACAACTGAACTCATGGAGATTAGAGGGTAAAATAATGGTTACCAGGGGCTAGGAATGGTTTTGTTAATGGGTACAAAAATATAGTTATATAGAATGAATGAGATCTAGTATCTGATAGAACAATAGAGTGACTACAGTTAACAACTATCTATTGTACATTTTAAAAGTATAATTAGATTGTAACACAGATGATAAATGCTTGAGGTCATGGATACTCACTCCATTTATCCTTATGTGATTATTATGCATTGCAAGCTGTATCAAAATATCTCACATACCCCATAAATCTATATACCTACTATGTACCAAAAAACATTAAAAATTTTTAAAAAATCACAAAAAGTGATTTCATCAATTACTATGGAGTAAAATTTGGCAATCTAATTGTCTATCTACTATCTATCTATTATGAATACACCTATTCTTCTATCCAGAATTTTTACCTTTAGGAATTTATCCTTCATCTGTATTTCAAAAAATTTTCAGAGGTTTATGTATCAAAATAATTACTGAATCATTAGTTGTAATAATAAAAGATTGAAAACAACCCAAATGTCCATATATGAGACAATTTAGTAAATGAGGGTAGGCAGTGTTAATAGATATGCTAGGCAGAAGTTAAAAAACACAAAGGCAGCTCTATTTGTTTCAATATGAAATACTCAATGAGTTATACTATTTTGAGAAAAAAGCTAGAACTTATAACACTTTGTAAATTATACATGGCTTAAAATTATAAATGTATTCATATACTCATAAACACTTGGAATATCTCCAGAAAGATAGATAAAAATTATTAATAAAAACTATGAAAGAGGATTAAATAGATCGGCTGTCATACAGAGTGGGTGGCAGACCTAGCTATCTTTTAATTTCTTCCTATTAAACATGTATTTTGTGCAGGGATTATCTATTAATATAAATTAATTATTGTAAAAGGTAATATATATCTAAAAATCATTGCTTACACTGAAAATAACAAAGAAGGGAAACACACTACTAATAGGAAAAATAAATAATAGACATGTTGGGAAAATAAAACTTAGTCAATGAATACAAATGATTTTAAGCTGCTAGTATTTAGTGCTAATATTTAAAAATATTACTGAGAAGATTGCAATGTGGTAAAGATTTATTTACATAAATTGTTGGGTCAGAATAATTGCAAAGAGAACACTCTTCAGCAGCAATTAGAAGAAAAATTAAAAGTAAAATATTGTTAGCTGACAATGTTTGCAAACCACACATGAGGAAATAGGCTGTATTCAGAGTGGTAGACTAAAGGAAAAAGTTCCTAGAAAGAGGCTGGACTTCTCTTGTACGAGTCAGAAGCATCACCCTGCATCTTTATAATATGTCTAAGACTAAGAGCTAATAAACATAACTCAGGACCTAAAGGAAGGAAGAATACAGAAAATTTATCCAAGAATATCTCTGCAAGGTGGGTCCTAGGTCGATTGCCAACATCTTTATGAAAGAATAAATTATAATCAGAAGTTTTCCTTTAAAAATTTATTTTGCTGGTTAGAAGGGAAAACTTACTGTTCCTACTTCTAGAACTATAAACTTATGACATATTCAGCCAATTTATCAATTTAGTTAGAATTATATGTGGTTGGTGACTGTTTCTTTTTTCTTCTTGTGTCTTAATGCTTTTCAATGTTGTTGGATTATTCTGATTTGATCATATATTTATAAAGTTTGAGTGTAACAAAATCTTAAAGAAATTAATTATCCTCACCTACACACAGTGAAGTTACAGTTACTTCAGTTGTTGGTTATTATTGACATATAATAACAAAAATAATCCAGAAATTGTTAAAAAAAATTATACTTTAAATTGTTTAAAAAAATTAGACTATGCCACCAGGCAGGCCCCATCTCCCATATTTGGGATTACAGTTCAACATGAGATTTGGGTAGGAACACAGATCTAAACCATATCATTAATTTTACAGTCTATATGTTTAACTATATTCAAGTATATTTTTTGCAAACCACTGTTTCTTTAAATCAACATTAAATGAATACTAAGCCAAAATAATTCTACTTATATTTAGCTACATATGTGAAACATATGTAAGTAAGCTACATATTTTTTAAAGTATACATTATATAACTATATATAATAGAACAGACACTTATTCCTACCCCATAAATTTTATATTTTTTGCCTTAACGAAAGAAAGCAAGTTTTTTACAGCTATCACATTAAACTCTAAGAAACTTGCTTAAAACTAATATATTATTAATAATATATAAATAAATAATATTTATTATTTTGGAAGTCAGAAATCTGTCATGGGCCTTACTGGACTAAAATCAAGGTGCCAGTAGGGCTGCATTCCTTCTTGAGGCTCTTAGGAGAGAAATTTTCCTTTCCTTTCCTCTCCTTTCCTTTTTCCTCCCATTTTTCCTTCTCCTTTTCCCTCTACTTTTCCCTCTCCCCTTTCCTTTCCTTCCTTTCCCTTTCCCTTTCTGAGACTGCCAGCATCCTTGGTTCATGAACTCTTTCCTTCATCTTCAAAGACAGCAATGATAGGTTGAATCTTTCTCACATCACAGCCCTGGACCTCCTTTTCTGCCTCCTTCTTCCACCTTTAAGGACCCCTGTGATTACATTGGGCCCACTTGGGATAATCCAGGATAACATTCCTCTCATAAAGTCAGCCAATTAGCAACCTTAATTTCAATTAGCAATCATAATTTTCCATTGCCATGTAAACTTATATCTTCATAGTTCCAACATTTAGGATGTAGACATCATTGGGAGACTATTATTCAGCCTATCATATGCTAAACAAAAATTATGGGAGGTAATTGTTTTGGATAGCTCCTGCACTAAACACCAGCAGACCAGGCCAATCCAGAAGAGTCACCTGGGCTAAGTGTCACATAATCAAAGTGAACTTTGAAACAAGCCAGTTTTCAAAACAAAAACAAAGAAAAATAAATAAGAAAACAAAAAACAAACCAACAAAACCACAGAAGTTTCACAGCAACCAATCAGAAGGCATGCAGTTAACCAAAGGTTTCTCTATTTTAACTCCATGTGGGAAGTAACTTTGAAACAACCAGTCTGCCTTTATTTTATTATTGTTTTCCAGGATTAATTCTTCATTTACGCTTTCTTTAGTCTTTTTCTGACTATAAAGCCAGTCTTCTCTGCTCAGCTCATGGGCGCACTTATTTTATTTTATAGCATGGGATGCTTCCCCGATTCATAAAAACATGTATATAAGATTCAATTCTCTCTTTCCTCACTTTCCTCACTCCCAAAATATGTTTATGCTTTTTAAATATATTCATTAAACAGGTTTCTATAGTATTATTTTATGTGTTTTAAATTTTCCAATAACAATATATTATTTATGACAACTTACATCTTGGTTTGTCCAGGATAGTCTGGTTTATGCTTATTGTTCAACATATGTATTAATAGTACTTCTCAAGTAGTATTCCTCATATCATTTCGCAGCTAGTATTTTTCACTAAACATTTTTTAAAAGTTCATGTTACTACTCATAAATCAACATTGAAATGAAATAGCTACATTTTCTGTTTTGTAATAGTTCAGTAATTCAAAATTTTTAAATATTATGACTCTACATTTGTATTCACATATGCCACATCCTTCTTATATTATACTTTTGTAGTTAGTCATGAGAATGCTGGGACTTAGACTTGATATGCTATGTCTTTAAAAACACTTTCTTGGAGACCCCTCTTGATATTATAGTTTTAGACATCCAGATGTCTCAGATTTCTTATTATGCCTTGGTTTTTCTTCTGTCAAGTGTAAGTTTGTTGGTCATTTACCGATTTAATAAGCTCTTTAGTTTTCATGATCATTGATTAGACACTCAGTAAGCCATTCATTGTAATTTCCAGATTCTTCTGTAATTAAACCCTTCTGATTGAATACGCTAGATTAATAAGCTATATTCCCTCGTGGCATAGGCCTATTAGAGCTCTTTTAAAAACTGATCTTATAACGAATACTTTTCAAAACAACACTTGTTTTGGTACCATGCTGTTTTGGTTACTGTAGCTTTGTAGTATAGTTTGAGTCAGGTAGTGTGATACCTCTAACTTTGTTCTTTTTGCTTAGGATTATCTTGGCTTATGCGGGCTCTTTTTTGGTTCCACATGAAATTTAAAGTAGTTTTTCTAATTCTGTGAAGAAAATCAGTGCTGGCTTGATGGGGATAGCATTGAATCTACAAATTACTTTGGGCAGCATGGCCATTTACATGATATTGATTCTTTCTATTCATGAGCATGGAATGTTTTCCATTTGTTTGTGTCCTCTCTTATTTCCTTGAGAAGTGGTTTGTGGTTCTCCTCGAAGAGGTCCTTCACATCCATTGTAAGTTGGATTGCTAGGTATTTTATTCTCTTTGTAGCAGTTGTGAATGGGAGTTCACTCATAATTTGGCTCTCTCTTTGTCTATTATTGGTGTATAGGAATGCCTGTGATTTTTGCACGTTGATTTTGTATCCTGAGACTTTGCTGAAGTTGCTTATCAGCTTAAGGAGATTTTGGGCTAAGATGATGGGGTTTTTTAAATATAGAATCATGTTATCTGCAAACAGAGACAATTTGACAGATATATAGACCAATGGAACAAAACAAAGACCTCAGAAATAATGCCATACATCTACAACCATCTGATCTTTGACAAATTTGACAAAACAAGCAATAGAGAAAAGATTCCCTATTTAATAAATGGTGTTGGGAAAACTGGCTAGCCATATGCAGAAAACTGAAACTGGATCCCTCCCTTACACCTTATACAAAAATTAACTCAAAATGGATTAAAGATTAAATGTAAGACCTAAAACCATAAAAACCCTAGAAGAAAACCTAGGCATTACCACTCAGGACATAGACATGGGCAAAGACTTCATGAC
The DNA here is from genome assembly GCF_003255815.1 of Theropithecus gelada. NCBI lineage: Eukaryota > Metazoa > Chordata > Mammalia > Primates > Cercopithecidae > Theropithecus > Theropithecus gelada. The sequence goes on along the minus strand of NC_037671.1, from coordinate 73,366,299 downwards.
TAAAACACCAAAAGCATTGACAACAAAAACCAAAATTGACAAATGGGATCTAATTAAACTAAAGAGCTTCTGCACAGCGAAAGAACCTATCCATCCAACAAAGGGCTAATATCCAGAATCTACAAGGAACTTAAACAAATTTATAAGCAAAAAACATGCCATCAAAAAGTAGGCAGAAGATATGAACAGACACTTCTCAAAAGAAGACATTTATGCAACCAACAAACAGATGAAAAAATGCTCACCATCACTGGTCATTAGAGAAATGCAAATCAAAACCACAATGAGATACTATCTATCTCACACCAGTTAGATTGCCGATCACTAAAAAGTCAGGAAACAACAGGTATTGGAGAGGAGACGATGTGGAGAAATAGGAGAGCTCTTACACTGTTGTTGCGAGTGTAAATTAGTTCAACCATTGTGGAAGACAATGTGGTGATTCCTCAAGGATCTGGAACCAGAAATACTTTTTGACCCAGCAATCCCATTACTGGGTATATACCCAAAGGATTATAAAGCATTCTACTGTAAAGACACATGCACACGTATGTTTATTGCAGCACTATTCACAATAGCAAAGACTTGGAACCAACCCAAATGCCCATCAATGATAGACTGGATTAAAAAAAAATGTGGTACATATACACCATGGAATACTATGCAGCCATAAAAAAGGATGAGTTCACATCCTTTGCAGGGACATGGATGAAGCTGGAAACTATCATTCTCAGCAAACTAACACAGGAACAGAAAACCAAACACTGCATGTTCTCACTCATAAGTGGGAGGTGAACAATGAGAACACATGGACACAGGGAGAGGAACATCATACACCAGGGCCTGTTGGAGGTGGGGGCTAGGGGAGGGATAGAATTAGAAGAAATACCCAATGTAGATGACGGGTTGATAGGTGCAGCAAACCACTATGGCACATGTATACCTATATAACACACCTGCACATTCTGCACATGTATCTCAGAACTTAAAGTGTGTGTGTATATATATACATACATATATAGAGAGAGAAAGTATATATGTATATATAAAGTGTATATAAAATATATATATAACTTGTATTCTGAAACTGATTCAGTTTTAAACTCACAGTGTTTCTTTTTTCATTTAAGATTTTACATATAATTAATATATACCAATTGCACATATTTAATTGGGTATCATGTATTTTTTCAGTGCATTATACATAGTATAATAATCAAATTGGTGTAATTGTTATTTGCTGTAGTCACCCTATTGTGTAAAAGGAAACCAAGACCTATTCTTCCTAACTAAATGTAACGTTGTACCCGCTGAATAACCTCTCCTGGCTTTCTCTTTCCCCAACCCTCCTCATCCTCTGATAACCACCATTCTACATTCTACTTTTACAAAACCATGATTTTTAGATTCCACAGAAGTGAGATCATATGATATTTGTCTTTCAGTGCCTGGTTTATCTCACTTAATGTAATGTCATCCATGTTCATTTATGTCGATGCAAATGACAGAATTGAATTCTTTTTGTGTCTACATAATATTCCTTTGTATACATCACATTTTAAAAAATACATTCACTTGTAGATGAGCACTGAGGTTGATTCCATATCTCAGCTATTGTGAATAGTGCTTCAATAAATATGGGTGTTCAGATGTATCTTTAGCATACTGGCTTCACTTCCTTTGTATTCCCATGTTGAGATTGCTGGATCATACGGTATTTATATTTTTAATTTTTAAAGGAACCTTTATATTGTGTTTCATAATGGCTTTACTAATTTACATTTCCACCAGCAATGTATAAGGATTTCCTTCTCTTCACATCCTCACAAGAATTTATTTTTCATCTTTATTATACTGTCTATGGTTAATAAGCATTCTGACTGGGGTGAGATGATATCTCATTGTGGTTTTGATTTTCATTTTCCTGATGATGACTGATGTCGAGCTTTTTTCATATATCTGTTGGCAATTTGTGTCTTCTTTGAGAAATATCTACTCGGATCTTTTGCCAACCTATTAATTGGGTTACTTGTTTTTTGCTGTTGAGTTGTTTGAGTTCCACGTGTATTCTGAATATTAACCCCTTATAATGTAGTTTACAAAACTTTTTCCCATTCTGTAGGTTTTCATTGTATTGATTATTTCCTTTGGTCAGCAAAAGCTTTTTAAATAGATACAATCCCATTTGCCTGTTTTCACTTTTGTTGCCTTTTCTTTTGAAGTTTTATTCAAAAATTCCTTGTCCAATCCAATTTCATGTAGCATTTCTTCTATTTTCTTCTAGTAGTTTTATGATTTCAGGTTTTATATTTAAGTATTTGTTCCATTTATAGTTTATTTTTGTATATGGTGAGAGATAGGGGTCTAGTTTTACTCTTCTATATGTAGATATTCAGTTTTCCCAGAAACGGTTTTTGAAGAGACTGTCCTTTCCCCAATATGTGTCCTTGAGGCCTCTGTCAAAGATCAGGTGGCTCTAAATGCATGTATTTATTTCTGGGTTCTCTATGCTATTCCTTTGGTCTGTATGTCTGTTTTTATGACAGTGCCATATAGTTTTGGTTACTATAGCTTTGTAGTATATTTTGAAGTTACATAATTTGGTACCCCCATTTTGTTATTTTTGTTGAAGATTGCTTCATCAGTGTGGGGTCTTTTGCATTTCCATATGAATTTTGAAATTCTTTATTTCTATTTCTGTCAAGAATGTCATTGGCATTTTGATGGGGATTGCATTGAATCTGTGGATTGCTCTGGGTAATATGGGCACTTTAACAAATTTAATTCTTCTAGTCTATGACCACAGGATATATCTTTCTATTGATTTATTTACTCTTCAGTTTATTTCATCAGTATTTTACAATTTTTTGGTAGAGATATTTCATCTCCTTGGTTAAGTTTATTTATAGGTGTTTTATTCTGTTTTATTTTTAGATATTGTAAATGCAGTTTATTTCTTTCTTAGCTCACTATTGGTGTATAAAAATGCTACTAATATTTGTATATTCATTTTGTATCCTGCAACTTTACTAAATTCATTTATTATCACAATTTTGGGGTGAAATCTTTAGGGTTTTCTCTATATATGATCATTTTGTCTGTAAACAGGAACAATTTTACTTTATCTTTTCCAATTTTCATGCCCTTTTTTTTTCTCTTGCCTAATTGCTCTGGCTGGAACTTTCCATACTATGTGGAATAAAAGTGGTAAAATTGGACATAAATTTTTGGTTTTAGATCTTAGAGTAAAATATTTCAACTTTTACCCATTTGGTGTGACATTAGCTGTGGGTTTGTCATATATGATCCTTATTGTGTTGGGCTATTTCTTTTATACATGATTTGTTGAGGGTTTTTATTATAAAGTGATGTTGAATTTTCTAAAATGCTTTTTCAACATCGATTGGAATGTTCATATGATTTTCATCCTTGATTATGTTAATATGATGCATCACTTCTATTGATTTGCATATGTTGAATCATCCTTGCAGCCATGAGATACCACTTGATTATGGTGAATGATCTTTTAATATGTTGTTGAATTCAGTTTGCCAGTATTTTGTTGAAGATTTTTACATATATGTTCCTTGAGAATATTGATCTGTAATTTTATTTTTGTTATTATTGTTGTGTCCTTCTCTGTTTTTATTTTTAAACTTTAAACAGGGAGGTTTAATATAAAGAATTATGTAAATATGATAGGAGAGAACTATAGACATAAAGAGAACTCTAATAGGTAATCTGAGATTGAAGGAGAGGACCTAAAACAGGACAAACTTTGTAAAGGTCCCTTCTCAAGTTTGGATATCATACTTCACTGGAGAAGGTACGGTTGGAGCCCACTGGATGGGGAAGTCCAGATCTGGTCACTGTAAAAGTAAGAAACATCTCTTCAGGGTACAGGTGGGTTAGGACTAGTAGGGAGAGAACTGTGGAATGGGAACTGCAGCCAGGAACAACTCTCAGGGACTAAGAGATGCGAAGCTAGTGGGTAAGTGGACTCAGGGATGGTACCTCAGGGACAGGATGTAAGATGTTGTTTCCAAGTCAGAAAAGCCATGGGAAGGAGGTCATCAGGCCTCAGTTGGAGCTGCGATTCTTCTTAAATGTTTTACAAGGGACTTTTGTGGAAAAGTAACATCCAGCGTTCCCACAGATACACCACTGCTTGTCTGATTTTGGTATCAGGAAAAGGCTGGCCTCGTGAAATGAGTTTGGAAGTTTTTCCTCCTCTTCATTTTTCTAAAACAGTTCACATAAAATTGATACTTAATTATTTGGGTTTTTTGTTTGTTTGTTTGTTTTTTACTGTTTGGTAGAATTTAGCAGTGAAGCCATCAGGTACTGGGCTTCTCTTTGATTGAAACACTTTTATTATTGTTTTGCTCTTGTTACTCATTATTGGTCTGTTCAAATTTTCTATTTTTTCATGATTCAATCTTGGCAAGTTGTACTTGCCCAGAAATTTCTCTATTTCTTCTAGGTTTTACAACTTGCTTGTGTGTCATTTCTTACAGTAGTCTCATATAATCTTTTGTATTTCTGTGGTATCAATAATTGTAAAACCTCCTTTTCTTCTTTTTTTGTTTTTTTTTTTTTTAAAAATCTAGCTAAAGGTTTGGTGATTTTTTTTTTTTAAATAGCTTTTTGTTGATCATTTATATTTGTTTAGTATCTATTTCACCTCTCTCTGCTCTGATCTTTATTATTTCTATTTTATACTTATTTTGGGTTTATATATTCTTATTTTTCTAGTTCCCTGAGGTTATTTTAAGATGTTTATTTCAGATTTTGGTGTAGGAATTTGTCACTAGAAACTCCACCTTGAATGTGCTTTTGCTGTGTCTCATAGGTGTATGTTGTGATTTCATTTTCATTTGTCTTAAAGAATTTTTTAATTTGCCTTTTAGTTTCTTCATTGACTCATTGTTTGTTCATAAGCATGTTGTTTAATTTTTATGTGTTTAAAGAGTTTCCAAAGTTCTGCTTATTATTGATTTCTAGTTTTATTGCATTGTGTTCAGGAAAGATACTTGAAGTGATTTTACTTTTTAAAAAATTTTAAGACTTGTTTCATGGCCTAACATATGGTCTATCTTGGAGAATGTTCCATGTGTTATTGAGAAGAATGTGTGCTCTGCAGCTGTTGGGTAGAATGTTCTGCAAATGTCTATTACGTCTATTTGGTCTAGAATGTGGGTTAACTTTGATGGTTTTTTTTGACTGCCTGCCTGAATGCTCAGTCCAATGTTGAAAATGAGATGAAGTTTTCTATTGTATTAGAGTGTGTCTTTCCCTTTAATTCTGTTAATATTTGCTTTATATTTTCAAGTACATCAGTGTTGGGTATGTATGTATTTACAATTTTGATATACTACTGCTATATTGACTCTGTTATCATTATATATGACCTTTGTCTTTTTTTATAATTTAGATCTAAACTTTGTTTCATCTGATATATAAGTATAGCCACTCTTGCTCACTTTAAAAAAATCATTTTAAGTTTCAGGATACATGTGCAGGTTTGTTTTACAGAAAAACGTGTGCCATGATGGTTTGCTGCACCCATCAACCCATCACATAGGTATTAAGCTCCACTTGCATTAGCTATTCATCCTAAGGCTCTTTCTCTCCCTACTCCCACCTGTCAGGCCCTAGTATATTGATTATTTACTTTGAATATCTTTTTCCATCCCTTTGCTTTTAGTCTGTGTGTATCTTTATAAATGAAATACAGTTGTTATAGACAGCATATAGTTGGGTTTTGTTTTTTATCCATTCAGCCACTCTATGTTTTAATTGGAGAATTCAGTACTTTTATATAATTATGTTTTTTTTTTGTTACCCCTTTTTTTTTACTTTTTTTTTTTAATTATACTTTAAGTTCTAGGGTACATGTGCATAACGTGCAGGTTTGTTACATATGTATACTTGTGCCATGTTGCTGTGCTGCACCCATCAACTCGTCAGCACCCATCAACTCGTCATTTACATCAGGTATAACTCCCAGTGCAATCCCTCCCCCCTCCCCCCTCCCCATGATAGGCCCCAGTGTGTGATGTTCCCCTTCCCGAGTCCAAGTGATCTCATTGTTCAGTTCCCACCTATGAGTGAGAACATGTGGTGTTTGGTTTTCTGTTCTTGTGATAGTTTGCTAAGAATGATGGTTTCCAGCTGCATCCATGTCCCTACAAAGGACACAAACTCATCCTTTTTTATGGCTGCATAGTATTCCATGGTGTATATGTGCCACATTTTCTTAATCCAGTCTGTCACTGATGGACATTTGGGTTGATTCCAAGTCTTTGCTATTGTGAATAGTGCCGCAATAAACATATGTGTGCATGTGTCTTTATAGCAGCATGATTTATAATCCTTTGGGTATATACACAGTCATGGGATGGCTGGGTCATATGGTACATCTAGTTCTAGATCCTTGAGGAATCGCCATACTGTTTTCCATAATGGTTGAACTAGTTTACAATCCCACCAACAGTGTAAAAGTGTTCCTATTTCTCCACATCCTCTCCAGCACCTGTTGTTTCCTGACTTTTGAATGATCGCCATTCTAACTGGTGTGAGATGGTATCTCATTGTGGTTTTGATTTGCATTTCTCTGATGGCCAGTGATGATGAGCATTTTTTCATGTGTTTGTTGGCTGTATGAATGTCTTCTTTTGAGAAATGTCTATTCATATCCTTTGCCCACTTTTTGATGGGGTTGTTTGTTTTTTTCTTGTAAATTTGTTGGAGTTCTTTGTAGGTTCTGGATATTAGCCCTTTGTCAGATGAGTAGATTGCAAAAATTTTCTCCCATTCTGTAGGTTGCCTGTTCACTCTGATGGTAGTTTCTTTTGCTGTGCAGAAGCTCTTTAGTTTAATGAGATCCCATTTGTCAATTTTGGCTTTTGCTGCCATTGCTTTTGGTGTTTTAGACATGAAGTCTTTGCCCATGCCTATGTCCTGAATGGTACTACCTAGGTTTT
>NC_037671.1:73328369-73359008 GCF_003255815.1 Theropithecus gelada | reverse complement strand
TATCTCTGTTTTGGTACCAGTACCATGCTGTTTTGGTTACTGTAGCCTTGTAGTATAGTTTGAAGTCAGGTAGTGTGATGCCTCCAGCTTTGTTCTTTTGACTTAGGATTGTCTTGGAGATGCGGGCTCTTTTTTGATATTAATATGTAAGGTTTACTAATATCATTTTGTTACTTGCTTTCCAATTGTTTTATCACTACCCTCTTTCTTTCTTCATTTTTCACTGTCTTCCTTTGTGGTTAAGTGATTTTTCTCTGGTTCTTTGTTTTATTTCTAGTATGTCTACTGTAGGTTCTTGCTCTGTGATTACCATGAGACTTAAAAAAATTCTTATAGCTATAGCAAGTTACTTTAAACTGATGACAAATTAAGTTTGATTGCAAAGAAAACAAACAAAAAACAAACTTTATATTTTAACTCCATCCCCAAATTTTGACTTTTGGACTTCTCTATTTACATTTTTTTGTATAGGCTATATCTTAACAAATTGTTGTAGTTATTTTTAAAATATTTTTGTATTTTAGTCTTTATACACCTCAATTATGGTATTAGAGTATTCTGAATTTCTCTTTATATAGTTTCTTCTTGAACAACAGTGCTTGAACTGTGCAGGTCTACTTATACACAATTTTTTTTTCCATCTCTGCTACCCTGAGACAGAAAGATCAACCTTTTCTCTTAGTCCTTCTCCTCAGCCTACTCAATGTGAAGATAATGAAGATGAAATGTTTGATGATGATCCACTTCCACTTAATGCACAGTAAATATATATTTGCCTTTTGAATGATTTTATTAATATTTTATTTTCTCTAGATTATTGTATGAATACAATATATAATACATACAAAATACATGTTAAACTGTTCTTGTTACTGCTAAGGCTTCTGGTAAATACTAGGCTATCAGTAGTTGTGCTTTAAGAGAGTAAAAAGTTTTATGTGAATTTTTGACTGCATAAGGTGTTGGTGCCTCTAATTCTCACACTGTTCAAGGGTAAACTATGTTTGCTTTTACCAGTGAGTTTCACACCCTCAGATATTTTATTGTTATATATTAATGCTCTTTTTTCAGGCAGATTGAGAAACTCTCTTTAGCTTTTTATGTAAGACAATTTTGGTGGTAGTGAATTTCCTCAACTTTTGTTTGTGTAGGAGCATTTTAATCTCTTGTTCATGTTTGAAAGATAGTTTTTCTGGATACAGTATTCTCAGTTGCCAGTTTACTTCTTGTTCCTTCAACACTTTGAATATGTCATTTCACTCACCCCCAGGCTGTAAGGTTTCCATTAAGAAGCCTGCTTCTGAATATATTGGAGCTCCTTTACACATTATTTGCTTCTCTTCTCTTACTGTTTTTATAATCATATCTTGTCCTTGATTTTTGAAAGTTAGGTTATTATATACCTTGGAGTAGTCTTCTTTGAGTTGAGTCTGCTTGATGACTTTGACTTTCGTGTACCTAGATATTTATATCTTTCCCTAGTTTGCAAAGTATACTGTTATTATCTTTTTGAATAAGCTTTCTACCCCTTTCTCTTTCTCTACCCTCTATTTAAGGTCAATGACTCTTAAATCTGCTCTTTTGATGTAATTCCCTAGATCTCATAAGCATTCTTCATCCCTTTTTGTTTTTCTCTCCTATGACTTTGAATTTTCAAATATTCTGTTTTTGAGCTCACTGATTCTTAATCAAGTCTGCTCTTGAGACTATCTAATGCAATTTTTGGTTCATCTATTGTATTTTTAAGCTCCAGTTTTTAAAATTATTTTAATCTCTGTTAAATTTCTGAATTTGCATATTTGTGTTTTTTAAAAAGTTAATTGAGTTTCCTCTAAACGTCTATTTTGAATTCACTGTCTGAGAAGTCAAGTATCTCTATTTCTTCAGTATTGGTCACTGGCACCTTACTTAGTCCGTTTGGTGAGGCCATAGTTACCCAAATGTTCTTGATGCTTGTGGAAGTTTGTTGATGTCGGGGTAGTACTGTAGAGTTGGGTGTTTATTTCATTCTTTGCAGTCTTGGCTTGTTTGTACTTGTCCAGAGGGCCTTCCAGGAATTTAAAGGGGTGCTGACTGTTGTTACTGCAGCTGTTTCAGCACAAGAGGGCACCCAAATCCCAAGTAAGCTGTGGCTCTCTTGACTAATCCTACGTCCCTAGCCCTGATTTGCTTGGTGATAATCAGAGAAAGTTCCCTGGGTTCCCAAGTAAAGTCCCTAGCTCACTCCCATCTCTGTCCCCCAAGCCAAAGGAGTCATTCACTGTGCTGTGTTGCCTGGAGTTGGAGGAAGGATGATGCAAACACTGCTGTGGCCACTTCATCTGGAACCATACCTGCTTGGACCACAGCCTCCTAGTTGAGTGAAGCATCAGGGCTCACCAAAGGTCCCTGATTACTACTGTCTGGCTGCTGTGATATTTATGCAGGGTTCAAGGCAACTTTATTTAGCTAGAGGTAAAGCTGGCTTGGAGTCAGCTTTGTTCCACCTGGCAGCAGATTCCCTACTGGCTTGAGGTGGGTCTAGAAGCATTCTTGGGAGTACCAGCCTGGAATCGGGGTCATGGGATTCTGTTCATTGCCCTGTTTTACTATACCAGGGCTGGTACTAGATTCCCAGGCAAAGTCCCCTAACTTCCCCCCAAGGAGAAGGAGTTTTTCTTCTGACTGCACTCCCTGGTGTTGGGAGTGGGGTGATGCATGTACTTCTGTAGCCAGCACAACTGATACTGGTTTACACCCAAGCCCATGGCCTCACAGACCAGTACAGCAATAGCGCTCACCCAAGGACTGTGGCTATTATGGCCTGCCTGTCAATGAAATATATTCTGAGCCTTAGACCACTTTAGTCATCTGGTGGTGAAACGGGTCAGGACTCGATTCTTCCCGCTGCTGTAGCCAATACCCTTCAGTCCCAGAGTGGGTCTAGATGCTCCCTCCATGAGCACCAGCCTATAATCAAGGGCCATGGGTTTCTGCCTGGTGTTGTATTTTACTATGGTGAGTTCTAACATAAAGTCCCATACACGGCCAGGCGCAGTGGCTCAAGCCTGTAATCCCAACACTTTGGGAGGCCGAGACGGGCGGATCACAAGGTCAGGAGATCGAGACCATCCTGGCTAACACAGTGAAACCCCGTGTCTACTAAAAAATACAAAAAACTAGCCAGGCAAGGTGGCGGGCGCCTGTAGTCCCAGCTACTCGGGAGGCTGAGGCAGGAGAATGGTGCAAACCCGGGAGGCGGAGCTTGCAGTGAGCTGAGATCCGGCCCCTGCACTTCAGCCTGGGCGACAGCGCGAGACTCTGTCTCAAAAAAAAAAAAAAAAAGTCCCATACACTTCCTTCTCCCTCCCCCATGCAGACCCATTATCTCTTATGCTGTGCTGCTTGGGATTCGGGCAGGAGTGCTACATGCCATGAGTGACTTGAGACTGTCCTTCCTACCCTTTTCAATGTGTCTTTCTTGTTATTATGCTAAAACCAGGTACTGCGATCTCCCACCTGATTTATTTAGCTCTTGAGACAGTGGGTATTTTCTTGCATAAATAGTTGTTTAATTTGATGTTCCTCTGAGGGAATGATTGTTGGAGGGTTCTTATCCACTATTTTGTTCTACCTCTCTGTTCTTGCTCATCATTGAATACCTTGATCTATCAACCCCTTCCCCAACACCCCCCTCAAAATAAGTGTGCCAGAATTCCCTCTATAACTGAATTGTTTTGTTTCTTTTTCTTTTAATTCTGTCAATTTCCTTTTTAAATGTATTTTAGGGCTATAACATTAAATATATAGATTCAGAAACTTTTTATCCTCATGGTGAATTATTTCATTATCACTCTGACCAGTATTTAGGTATTTTTCTCATTAAAAAATACCTAAACATTCACTTTTGGCTAATATTTATGTGGTTATGTTTTCCATTTCATTTTTATAAATCTTTCTGTATCCTTTATATTCAGATGTCACTTATAAATTTTATTTTGTAATTTATTTTTACCATATTTTAACTGGTAAAAGTAATTCTCCAGATTTAGTATAAGCACTGATATCATGCACTTTGTCCCATATAATGTTATACATTCTATATATGGCTTTCTTGTTGCTTCTTGAACATGTTTGATTTAGACACAGTGACTAGCTCCTCTGTCCTTGTAAATAATAATGAGAGCATTTTAACTCTGATCACATTTCCCTTAATTTATTGCCATTCAGTATTTTAGTTCCACATTGTTTTTATTCTTATTAGATACTATTATAGATCTTTACATTCTGTGCTGTTTGTTTACTCATATAGTTACCAATTTATTTTTCATCATTTCTTCTTGATACTTAGTTCATTTTTTATTCAATTTCCTGGCATGTATCTTATAGAAGATCTTTTAAAATGGTTTTTTTCATAATCAATTGTCTCAGGTTTTATATGAATAAAATATTTTATATTGGCTTTTGATAATTAAATTCTTAAAATTTTGGGTTATATCTATTATGCTTCTGCCCTTGTGACATATTATATCTTCACAAGCTTGCCACAAAAATATCTCCCATCTCACAAAGTCTTCTACAATGTGACTTTACCTCTCCCACATTGAGAGATGAGATTTATGCTACACTTCTCCCCACAATAAAACTTTTTGGTTTGTTACTGGCTTTTAACCAACTGACTGTGGCAAATATGCAGCTGCATATATTTCAATGCAGCCAAAAAGAGTAATGGAATTTTTAACCTTACAGACACACTGACTTATGAGCTTTGAATGACCATTTACTAAGTCTGATCATCATGAGGTCACTTGAGGAAATACAGTCTTCTAAAAAAGACCACATGAGGCTCTGGTCACAGCCTCAACTGAGATCCCAGTTAGCATCCAGAATCAGCCAACATACAAATGAGTAAAGACACTTCTAATGACTCCAGTCTCCAGCTGTCAAGTAATCCAAGCTGTCTTGTCCCAGTTGAGGATACAGACAGATTACAGCAGAAGCAAACAATTTCCACTGTGCTGTATCCAAATTCTTGGCCCACAGACTTTGTAAGCATAATAAAAGGGATTTTTTATGACATTAATTTTATGATAATTGATTATGCAACAATATTAACTGGAACACAATGAACTATCTTCTGATCCATTTTGTTGTTCCAAAAACTTTTTCCTCACATTCCTTTTTGTATAATTTGTATCAACATTCTAGTTGTGTTTAGATTTTCCTTTTTGTCTTTGAGGAAGAAAAAAACTTGAAAGATAAAGATAGGTTATAGCATAGAAGTAGATAAAGAAATAGATGTAGAGGCGTGCCCAAGATGGCCGAATAGGAACAGCTACAGCCTCCAGCTCTCAGCGTGAGCAACACAGAACACGGGTGATTTCTGAATTTTCAACTGAGGTATCGGGTTCATCTCACTGGGGCATGTCAGACAGTTAGCGCTGGTCCATGGGTACAGCCCAACCAGCGAGATTTGAAGCAGGGTGAGGCATCGCCTCACCTGGGAAGCCCAAGAGGGAAGGGAATTCCTTTTCCTAGCCAAACGAAACTGAGACACACAGCACCTGGAAAATCAGGTAACTCCCACCCTAATACTGCACTTTACCAAGGGTCTTAGCAAACGGCACACCAAGAGACTATTTCCCACACCTGGCCCAGAGGGTCCCATCCCCACAGAGCCTCCCTCATTGCTAGCACAGCAGTCTGAGATCTAACTGCAAGGTGGCAGCGAGACTGGGGGAGGGGCGCCTGCCATTGCTGAGGATTAAGTAGGTAAACAAAGCCACTGGGAAGTTCAAATTGGGTGGAGCCCAATACAGCTCAAGGAGGCCTGCCTGCCTTTGTAGACTCCACCTCTGGGAACAGGGCATAGCTAAAGAAAAAGCAGCAGAAACCTCGACAGAGGTAAATGCCCCTGTCTGACAGCTTTGAAGAGAGCAGTGGATCTCCCAGCAAGGAGGTTGAGATCTGAGAATGGACAGACTGCCTGCTCAAGTGGGTCCCTGACCCCTGAGTAGCCTAACTGGGAGACATCCCCCACTAGGTGCAGACCGACACATCACACCTCACACGGCTGGGTACACACTGAGACAAAGCTTGCAGAGCAAGAATCAGACAGCAACACTCGCTGTTCAGCAATATTCTTTCTTCTGCAGCCTCCACTGCTGATACCCAGGCAAATAGGGTCTGGAGTGGACCTCAATCAAACTCCAACAGACCTGAAGCTGAGGGTCCTGACTGTTAGAAGGAAAACTAACAAACAGAAAGGACACCCACACCAAAACCCATCAGTACATCATCATCATCAAAGACCAAAGGCAGACAAAACCACAAAGATGGGGAAAAAGCAGTGCAGAAAACCTGGAAATTCAAAAAATCAGAGGGCATCTCCCCCCTCCAAAGGAACGCAGCTCATCACCAGCAATAAACACCTCTATGCAAATAAACTAGAAAACCTAGAAGAAATGGATCATTTCCTGGACACTTACACTCTCCCAAGACTAAACAAGGAAGAAATTGAATCCTTGAATAGACCAATAGCAGGCTCTGAAATTGAGGCAATAATTAAGAGTTTACCAACCAAAAACAAGTCCAGGACCAGACAGATTCACAGCCAAATTCTACCATAGGTACAAGGAGGAGCTGGTACCATTACTTCTGAAACTATTCCAATCAATAGAAAAAGAGGGAATCCTCCCTAACTCATTTTATGAGGCCAACATCATCCTGATACCAAAGTCTGGCAGAGACACAACAAAAAAAGAGAATTTTAGACCAATATCCCTGGTGAACATCGATGCAAAAATCCTCAATAAAATACTGGCAAACCAGATCCAGCAGCACATCAAAAAGCTTATCCACCATGATCAAGTGGGCTTCATCCCTGGGATGCAAGGCTGGTTCAAAATATGCAAATCAATAAACGTAATCCAGGATATGAACAGAACCAAAGACAAAAACCACATGATTATCCGAGTAGATGCAGAAAAGGCCTTTGACAAAATCCAACAGCCCTTCATGCTAAAAACTCTCAATAAATTTGGTATTGATGGGACGTATCTCAAAATAATAAGAGCTATTTATGACACACCCACAGCCAATAGCATACTGAATGGGCAAATACTGGAAGCATTCCCTTTGAAAACTGGCACAAGACAGGGATGCCCTCTCTCACCACTCCTATTCAACATAGTGTTGGAAGTTCTGGCTAGGGCAATCAGGCAAGAGAGAAATCAAGGGTATTCAGTTAGGAAAAGAAGAAGTCAAATTGTCCCTGTTTGCAGATGACATGATTGTATATTTAGAAAATCCCATTGTCTCAGCCCAAAATCTCCTTAAGCTGATAAGCAACTTCAGCAAAGTCTCAGGATACAGAAACAACGTGCAAAAATCACAAGCATCTAATACACCAGTAACAGACAAACAGAGAGCCAAATCATGAATGAACTTCCATTCACAATAGCTTCAAAGAGAATAAAATACCTAGGAATCCAACTTACAAGGGATGTGAAGGACCTCTTCAAGGAGAACTACAAACCACTTCTCAGTGAAATAAAAGAGGACACAAATCAATGGAAGAACATACCATGCTCATGGATAGGAAGAATCAATATTGTGAAAATGACCATACTGCTCAAGGTAATTTATAGATTCAATGCCATCCCCTTCAAGCTACCAATGACTTTCTTCACAGAATTGGAAAAAACTGCTTTAAAATTCATATGGAACCAAAAAAGACCCCGCATTGCCAAGTCAGTCTTAAGCCAAAAGAACAAAGCTGGAAGCATCATGCTGCCTGACTTCAAACTATACTACAAGGCTACAGTAACCAAAACAGCATGGTATTGCAACCAAAACAGATATAGACTGATGGAGCAGAACAGAGCCCTCAGAAATACCACACATCTGCAACCATCTATTCTTCGACAAACCTGACAAAAACAAGAAATGGGGAAAGGATTCCCAATTTAATAAATGGTGCTGGGAAAATTTGTTAGCTATAAGTAGAAAGCTGAAACTGGATCCTTTCATTACTCTTTATACGAAAATTAATTCAAGATGGATTAGAGACTTAAATGTTAGACCCAAAACCATAAAAACCCTAGAAGAAAACCTAGGTAATACCATTCAGGACATAGGCATGGGCAAGGACTTCTTGTCTAGAATACCAAAAGCAATGGCCACAAAAGACAAAATTGACCAATGGGATCTAATTACACTAAAGAGCTTCTGCACAGCAAAAGAAACTACCATCAGAGTGAACAGGCAACCTACAGAATGGGAAAAAATTTTTGCAATCTTCTCATCTGATGAAAGGCTAATATCCAGAACCTTCAAAGGACTCAAAAAAATTTACAAAAAAAAAACCAAACAACCCCATCAAAAAGTGGACAAAGGATTTGAACAGACACTTCTCAAAAGAAGACATTCATACAGTCAGCAGACACATGAAAAAATGCTCATCATCACTGGCCATCAGAGAAATGCAAATCAAAACCACAATGAGATACCTTCTCACACCAGTTAGAATGGCGATCATTAAAAAAATCAGGAAACAACAGGTGCTGGAGAGGATGTGGAGAAATAGGAACACTTTTACACTGTTAGTGGGACTGTAAACTAGTTCAACCATTGTGGAAAACAGTGTGGTGATTTCTCAAGGATCTAGAACTAGAAATACCATTTGACCCAGCCATCCTATTACTGGTGATATACCCAAAGGATTATAAATCATGCTTCTATAAAGACACATGCACATTTATGTTTATTGCAGCACTATTCACAATAGCAAAGACTTGGAATCAACCCAAATGTCCATCAGTGACAGACTGGATTAAGAAAATGTGGCACATATACAACATGGATTTCTGTGCGACCATAGAAAAGGATGAGTTCATGTCCTTTGTAGGTACATGGATGCTGCTGGAAACCATCATTCTTATCAAACTATCGCAAGAACAGAAAACCAAACACCACATGTTCTCACTCATAGGTGGGAATTGAACAATGAGATCACTTGGACACAGGAAGTGGAAGAACACACACTGGGGACTATTGTGGGGAGGGGGGAGAGGGGAGGGATAGCATTAGGAGATATAGCTAATGTAAATGACGAGTTAATGGGTGTAGCACACCAACATGGCACATATATACATATGTAACAAACCTGCATATTGTGCACATGTACCCTAGAACTTAAAATATAGTAATAAAATCAATGTTTAGAATTGTGTTTAATGAGAGAGATTCCTACACTGTGTATGTTTTATTAGATCAAATATATCAATGTGTGAGTAAATAAACATATTTATAATTTAGATTCACTTTGTCTCTTTCAATCTACCACTGCCCCTAAAACAGTGACTTGCACACAAAATTTAGTTATACTGGCTTCCTTTCAGTTCCTTCCCACCACAGGGAATTTTCACAAGTGTTTTACATGTCAATACTTTGTCAGGAATAACACAGACACACCCATGCACAAACACACACACACCTCACCTTGCTAGTCCATGTTTATCTTTCAGATCTCAGTTGGAATGTGATATCTATACTAGATTAGGTCCCCTTGATTATATGTCCTTATGGGACTCTGAACCTGACCACAGTCACCTCAAATTGAATAGGGTCCACAATTGTCAACATCATGTTTTCTAATTTTTATGTGGCGCTTCATTATTGTAAAAATACTTTTCTATTTATTTTTCTTCTACTCATGGAAATAACATTTCACACCATATGGACGTGGCGTCCATAGTGTTACGTGGTGTCCAGCATGGGCTCTGGAATTGTACCACCTGGCTTTCCATCCCAACTCTTCCACCTAGTAGTTGTAAGACATGACAAGACACTTCTCTGCATCTCTAAAGTTTTGTCTGTAAATCAGAATAATAACAGCACCTATATGATAGGCACTGGAACAGTTCCTGACACTTTGCAATTATTCAGCAAACATTAGCGTTTATTATTTCCTCTCTCACTTTAGATTAAGGTAAATGGCTTGGTCAAGATAAATGAACAGTGTTGATTCCTTTTTACAAGTCATTTTTGGGGCTTTCTTTTTCAAAGCAGATTTATTGGTTTTGCTATTATAAATAAGTTTTAAATTAGCATTTCATTCCAAGATGTTGTGTCCATTCTAATAAAGGTAAGTCATCTTGAAGTCCTTGATTTTAGTTTTCTATATAACTAGCTGTTTTTAGATTCATATTCAAGAGAAAACATTTTCAGAATTCTATTTTTAGTTAAATGCACTGATTATTTCCTACAGAAGACATGCTGTACCAATTGAAACGAGCACAAAAAAGAAAAAGAGGAACAAAGGTTATGACATTTAACACTGAATGCCAAGCTTTCTCGACATTAGAAACAGAGTCTCTTTTTGTTAATTTCTGTATCCAGAAGTTGTGATCTTTGTCTCTTTATTTAGTGATGACTTTAGGCTTTTATTATTGCTTTCTACAGTTTTTCCTGAGTACTTGTTCTTTTTTATTTGTATTTTACTTTCCATTTATACATTATTTTACTTTTATTTAGAAAGGAAAAAAATCTGTCTTAACTTTTTAAAAAATTGACTGATAATTGTTATTTAAAATTAATAAATTGTAGAAATCTAAACTCAGGACTTCCCAGCCTGACAGTACTCTACTGTTCATAAGAATATTTCTCCTCACACATTAGAGGTACCATGGTATCCCTACCTTGTTTGTGGTTTCCTTGGACTCTTCCACTTAAAGTTACTGAAGAAGCTAAAGTGAATGGAGTCTTTACAGGAATCTTCCACGTTCTTCATAATTAAAATTATTTTAATATTTGTTTCCTAAGTATAATGATACATGTCAACAGTGACTATCAAATTGTATACTTTTCCTCAGTGATTTTCAGGTTTGCCTTCATTTCCCAATGGTATTCATGATCCTATACTTAGAGCTCAAATTGTCCATTTTTATGATGTAGGGATTTCATATTTGCCAGTTTACCTGCTTGCTAAAATGTATTTTTAACCTCAAAATCAATATTCTCACCGCTTTCACAGTCATTTGCAGACTTGTGCAGAGTGGGAAAAGTTGTGAGTCACCTGTCCATACTTTCTCAGCTGAGCTTAAACAAGACGATGCTCTGCTTCCTGTTTTCAGCTTTCTTACTATAAATAAGTGTGTCCTTTCTTCAGTTTATTTAATGCCACATTTTCCCCATTTTTGTGCTTTTTGTTACTGATTTCTCTGATTAAAATGTTTCCCAAGCAGGGTGCTAAGGTGCTTGTCTAGTGTTCCCAAACACAAGACTGTGATATAGCTCATGGAAGTACATGTGTGTTAGATAAGTTTTGCTCAGGCATGAGTTACAGTGCTGTAGGTCATGTGTTCAATGTTAATGAAGCAACAATGTATATTAAATAAGGCGTCTTTAAACAGAAACACATACACATCCAGACTATGTATTGATTAGTTGACAAAAATATTTTGATGAAAGACTCACAGAAACCTAACCATATATGTCCCATAAGAGCAATGGTTCAATATTTGCTAGCTTAATGTTCATAGCAACTTTACTGAACGTAACTATATTGAATAATGAGAATCAGCAGTACTTTGTCATCGATTCCAAATCTTTGAAATTAGAATCTAAAGAGGGTCAGGGCCCATCCCCTAAGCCAGGATGTCTCTGAGGCTCCACCTCCAAGCTCAGGCAGGGCCCAGCCTTGGGGGGCAGAGAGAGGCGGTGTGCGCCCAACCAAAGTGATTGTGCCCTTGGTTGGAGGGCCGGGGGCATGTCACCTATGGGAATCGAACAGGAGCAGCAACTTCTAACTTTGTTCAAAGCCACTCTCTTTTTAAATGCAACAATTTGAAGCTAAGAAGTCACCTGGAGAAAAGGAACGTTGCGCTTGAACGGCAAGCAAACTATTTCCCTTCGTGTGTTCTGTTTTTCTCCTCCTAGTCCCTTCTCCTGCCACCTCTCCAAGACTCTTCGTGGGACACCCACTTCCCTCTGTTATGCAGTACATGACTATGTAAGCATTTACAGGTGTTCTAACTGTTATTATTAGACTGAAATGTGCCATGAGGTGCTATGAGGCGTAGCAAAATTGGAACAAGGTATTTAAAAATTTGACTAAGCGTGCCTGACTCCATTGCATTGTTTTGAAACTTAACATCTGGCGCCCCCGCGGGGAGTCTTTCCCATTAGAATACTTGGGGTCGCCCAGGTGTCTCTGTCATTAGACTGCCTGAGGTCGGTGGGGGTCTCTCCAATTAGAATGCCTGGGGTCGCCCACGTGGCTCTATTGTTAGAACGCCTGGAGTCAGCCAGAAGTCTCTCTCATTGGGATCAATATGGAAGGCAGCTCTTTAGACAGGGTTGTGATACCAGATGCAAACTTTACACAAGAAATAATCAACATAGAAGGCTAAAATGAAGGTAAACATAAAAGACATTTTGTTCTTGTTTTTTAATCACTATAACATTTCAACCAGATTTAAAAATAAATTGTTGTATTTATCAACTGGCAACCACATTTAATATATAAGTTAAAGCTACTGTAGATATTTAATGGTTTTCTACCTTTGCCTCTTAAAAGAGAGCAGAAACATTAGCTTTTAAACTTAATTGTGACACCTTCAAGAGCTGCTTTAACATAGCTAACATGCCTGCCAGCATATTAACTTGGACAATTAATGAATTTTTAAAAGAGGAATTAAATACTTTCATTAAACTGTAAAATCAAGCTACTCGTTTAATCTAATCTAGTTGTCTTATACCAATATAGTGTCAAAATATTTAGTCTGCTATACTAATTCTACACTGTATTAGTTAAAAAAAAAAAAAAATTCTCCAGTGCTACAATTGAGCTATTTGTATTTTAATTTGTTTTCTGTGTGTTATCCAGATAGTTTTAGTGTGCTTATTGACAGCATCGCATTAAACGATCTTTTCAAAATCCAAATCCTGAAATTGAGCATATAGCCTGAAAAGGATTAATATGTTGTAAAATTTAATAACAATATTTTAACAATTAAATAAATGCAAAATGATTCACATATGCCTAGATTATACATGTAGTCTATAAATTAAATAGCAATTGATTCTGAAAAAAAAAAACATGATTGTGACTTAATCCAAATATTAATATATGTGTTAAGAACCTGCTATTGTGGACAGTGAAATTATGGCAGTAAATAAGATAGACAATGTCCCTACCCTCATGAAATATAGTCTATGGCATAGAGAGAGACTATTAATAACAAACTTCACAAATAAAGATAGTGATATGTGTAATAAAGACAGTATATTAAAGAGATGTGCTAGAAAGTGATGATAGAAGAGGAAGCTACTTTAGATATTCTGAATAACAAGAAGTCAAGTGAAAGTTTGGGGATTAGAGCAATCTAGACAGAGAGCCTAAAGTATCTTCAATCCTTTACTCTGCAGATTCTTAAATCCTGACCTCACAAGTAACAAGTAAATTAATCTCAATTCAGTGAGATGATGATGATGATGATGATGATGATGATGATGACAGCTGAATAAATACATGATTTGTTGAGGAATTACTATGGACCTAGCACTATTCTAAACACAAATATAGCCTTATCAAATCTTCACAACATTTCTAGGAAGAATTCTATTTCCTCTTTACCAGTGAAGAAAACTAAGCCCCAAAGTAACATAGCTGGGAAGTGGTGAAATCAGAATCCATATATCATGGTTCTGCCTCCAGGGCCCATATCTTAATTATAACAGTGTATATTTAAAAATAGTTTTATTTTTATTCCATTATTATACCTAAATGAGTTTTCTTTCTTGATTTTCCCAGTCACTTTTGATAAAACTACATCTACTTTGATACTCCAATATCACATCTGACTCTAAATGGAATCTTTACAGCAACACCACCACCACCACTCGCTGGCCAGGATTTGCTTAGGTATGAGAAGGTAAAAAGAGGGTGGTCTGACTTTTCATTTTCATGGAAGAGGAATTGATCCAGTTTACTTCTTGATCTCCATACTCCTGGTGTTGAAAGAGGGAGGAGGAATACAATATGAAGCGAGGACTGTATTTTGTATTTGGTTGGAAGTAAGAAGCCATCTTTGTGTGGTCTGTCTGCTGCTGACCACCTCTACCAGGGTGGTGGTCTCAGGTTTCAGTCTCAAGCAACCCAGTGGAATAGGTGCTTAACATATATTTTTTCATTCAATAACCCTGTAAGTGAATGGTGATAACCTTCATGTTAATCAGACTCTAAGATCTTAACTAGAGTTAGGTTCAACCATAGGTATTATCAGGTTCAAAGTCCATGCTTTCACTATATCGCACTGCCATACTAAAAATGTTCCAAGAATGCCATCTATAAAATGGAATGTCACTGTATATTGTACTGTCTTTGTGATTATAAACAATGGAAAAACCTTTCATAAGATGAAAGAGGCTTGAGTTTATTTTAGCTGCTGCTCAGCAACAAAGATTTTCAAAATAAATTTTAACAGTACCAAAGAATATTCTTTTTTCTTTCTTTGTTATAAATACAAAACTGGAGGTCATAATATTTCAATTATTTGAAGCACTTTTATAAAAATAAGTTTAAAAATACACACATATTTAATATGAATAAAAACAAAGTATAATATAGGGATAACTTCAATTTTATTTTTACAAAAAGTATTATAGGCTCTGAAGAAAGCCTGTATATCTTATGTGAAATTGAGAGTATTTTGTTCAAGCAGAGTTCATAATTGACATATAGCAAAAGGCATAATCATGTCTTTGAGGATTTATAAACATACACAACATAGAAAGGACTATTTTTTCTATAATTATAAGAACCTAAAGACCAGTAAAATAAATTTGTATTGTCTAGCATGCATATATTCAATAAGCACCTTTTTTTGGTTAACATTTTCCTAGACACTAGATAGGCAAACATAAATAGAATACCGGTCTCTGACCATACTACATTCTGAGGCACCTAAGGATACCTAAGTGTACATCAATTCTTATGACACAATAAAATAAATCCATAATAGCCATGAGATTCAGAAACAAAGTTATTTATACAAATGGTTTTGATATAAAAAATAAACAGCCAATATGATGAGTTTCTACATCAGTAAAAATAATTTCATTTGAAATTTATTATAGTCTGAGCACCTACTACTATGTAAGAGACTCCACTGGGGGCCCTGAGAGATAGAAAGATGGCTTAAATACAATGTTGACACCTTTAGTTATTGATAATTTACTATAACACGGCAGTGTGCCTAGTAACTGGAACTATGTGGCAAAAACTAATAAATCTGCTTCATGAGATCCTTAGCAATTACTGTTCCATCTGCCTAGAACTGTGTATCCCAACATGTTTTTGGTTGCTCCCTTTTAGAATTCCTGTCTTAACTCAAATGTCCCCTCCTCAATAAAAGGTTCTCTAACATTTGATCTATGTTAACCCTCTCTCTCAGTTTCTTCACTGTAAACAACATTTATGGTTAATTATAAAGGTCTAGCATTTACTCATTGTTATTGTCTGTCTCCCCTACAAGAATTTAAGCTCTATAAAATCAGGGAATTTTTCTGCCCATCACCTCTATATTCCCAGTGCCAAGAAGGATTCCTGGAACACAATAGGTACAAAATAAGAAATTTCCAATCACTGAATTAAAGGAAATATGAATAAATACATAACTTGTTTCTTCCTCCCATTCATTTATTTGAGAACCATTTATTAAGTTCCTACCATATGTCAGGAAATTAGACACTGAGGTTACAATGTTGAGTTCCCTAAAAGAATTCACACACAATATGATCAGAACAATAGACACAGAAATAAACAATGAAGTAAATACAATTAGAAGGATTAATGCTGACAAGAGTGGGCATATATAGCAGCCTATGAGTACCAAGGAGGCTTCATTTAGGAGATAAATTCTGACCTAATATTTTTTATATTATTTAAAACCCCTTTTTAACTTTTAAGTTCAGGGGTACATGTGCAGGTTTGTTAGGTAGGTAAACTTGTGTCATGGGGGATTGTTGCATAAATTATTTCATTGCTCAGGTATTAAGCCTAGTACCCATCAGTTATTTATTTTTCCTGATCCTCTCCCTTCCCCCACCCTCCACGCTCTGATAGGCCTCAGCATGTGTTGTTCCCCTGTATGTGTCCATGTGTTCTCATTACTTAGCTCCCACTTACAAGTGAGAACATACAGTATTTGGATTTCTGTTCCTGTGTTAGTTTGCTAAGGATAAAGGTCTCCAGCTCCATTCATGTCCCTGCGGAGGATATGATTTTATTCTTTTATATGGCTGCATAGTTCATGGTGTATATGTATCACATACATTTCCTTAATCTAGTCTATCACTGAGAGGTATTTAGGTTGATTATATGTTTTTACTATTGTGAATAGTGTAAAGAACTTCTGCACAGAAGAAACTATCAATAGAGTAAACAGACAACCTACATAATAGGAGAAAATTTTTGTAAACTATTCATTCAACAAAGGTCTAATATCTAGCATCTATAAGGAACTTAAACAAATTTACAAGAAAAAAATAACCCCATAAAAAAGTAGGCAAAGGACATTAACAGACACCTTTCAAAAGAAGACATACATGCAGCCAACAATTATATGAAAAAAAGCTCAACATTACTGATCATTAGAGAAATGCAAATCAAACCACAATGAGATGTCATCTCACACCAGTCAGAATGGCTATTATTAAAAAGTCGAAAATAAAAAAAAAGATGCTGACGAGGTTGTGGAGAAAAAGGTGTGTTTATATACTGTCGGTCGGTGGGAGCCTAAATTAGTTTAATCATTGTGGATAACAATATGGTGATTCCTCTGGGCTAAATTTTAAAGAGAAAAAGGAGGTGGTCAAGAGAAAAAGAAATAGGCAATAAAAGGAAAAATAAGACAGGCAGAAGCATAAAAAACTCCTGGTTCTGGACAAGATGGAACAAGCACATTCCACTCTATTGCTCCCACTAATTACAACAACAGTAAAAAAACAAACAAAAAAAAAAAAAAAAAAAAAAAAAAACAAAAAAAACGACAACAACAAAATGCATAAAATAACTATGAAAAAAATCATTGAAATGTAAAGAAAAAAGTTAGAGACTTTGACAAGAGATTGAGGGATCTAACAAAGCATCCTGCAATTAGAAACACAAATGGACACATACCAAAAAAAGCTCAAGAAAAGCATAAGCCTTTTTTTTCTTTATAGCCAAAGGACCAGGAAGAAGTCAGCTCTGCAGCTATTAGCTCTGCAATTATGCCCGCCTCTCCCACTTCCCACTAGGCTCCATGAAGACTGTGGGTGATGCTTTGTCAACCATCCCCACCCTTCAAATGAGAGTTGAAATAACTCTCCCCACCAGGTGCTTCAAAGTAGGTGGGGTGCAGCCCTGTTGACCATACTCACTCTGCAGTACTGTGAGTAGAGGCCGTGCCCTTCCTTCTCCCCACTGGGCTCTGTAGAGATGTGAGTGGACTATTCTCAATCATCCCTGCCTACATTAAGTGAACAACAACAAATAGCACTCTAGCCCCTTTGAACTAGCGAGTGGGGGCAGAACTACAGAGCACACAATGCTGAAGAAAATGGTTCTCTAAATCTGTGTGTTTAAAGTCTTGGGAAGGTCCACACCAGCCCCTGCATGGCATTGACCAGAATCAGCACAGCAAATGGTTTGAGAACATAATTGTGGTATGTAATGGCACTCAGGTTTCAAATTGGCCTCTGGGTAGCACACAAACAGAGCTAACCACAATAGCACAGAAGAGTCTCTGAAAACTAAACTGACATTTGAATCACAATCCACAAAATGGTCCAAGAGTTGCTTTCTAAACCTAAATTGGTTGACTTTGACTATTTGCTAAAATAGAAATTTTAAACGGCACTTAGAGGCTGATAACACAATGTTTAAACTGTCTTTGACACAATCTAAAGCCATTCATTCGACCAAAAAGTAGAAAAAGCTCAAAGAAATGAGAAAAGACAATCAAAAGATACACAGAGGTGGCACAGATGTCAGAATATCTGACAATGATTTTAAAGCAGCCCCAGAAGGAGGAGTCAACATGGCCAAATAGACACAGCTAGGAGGAACATCTCCCACTGAGAGATGGAGTTTGGGGAGACTGGCACATTTTCAGCAAATCTTCAGAGGGAAGGCATTGAGAGTGGACGGAGGGAGGATGCAGACACTGGGGTGAAGTGGAAGGAAGCATGGAACCCTGGTTTTGCTGAGCACCAGGGGTTGATTCTTGACTACCAGAGACTAGTGGAGAAAGGGTGAGTTGAACAGGTAAGGACTGGCCCGCTTTTGCCACAGACCTGCAGAATTCTAGTAGCAGGACATTTCACAACTGCCATGGACACTTGAGTGGGGAGGAAGAGCTGCTTAGAAAAGTGGAAGAGGAAGGACTCCAGCCTGTGCAGATCATACAGCGTTTGGTGCAGGAATGTCTGTAGTGGAGTACAGCCAGCAACATCCATAGCCTAAGGCTTGTCATATTTTCAGAGGACTTTATCTTTAGGGCAACTTTTGGACCTGGACAGAGTAGGGCGGTCTTGCCTGAAGGATGGGGCCAGACTGCTGTGAGTGCCTGTCTATTTGCTGGCCTCTTATGGAACCCCAGCATGACCACACCCTCCTGTAGTGCAGCCTCAGATGCACCGGAGTGGTTTCTGTGGGCTCTCATTACAGCTACTTTGACAGCAGACCATCACACATGCCCATCAGAGAGCTCCAGCAGACCAGCCCCACCAGTATGCACCAGCCTATCTGTAGCCTCCCTTCACCATGGCCTAACCCTACTGCTTTACTGGCATACACTCTCCCATGCCCATCCCCCAACCACTTTGCTGGCACATGCCAATGGGGAGGCCTCACCACTCCTGCCCTGCCAGCACACGGGTGCATGTGCACTGCTCTGCACCACCACCGTTAGCACAAGTGCACCGCAGTGCCCCTATACCTCACTGACTCACAGACATCCTTCTGCACCACCACCACTAGTGCAAGTGCATGCACTGATACTGATATTCCTGTGCCCACAAGTACTCTACCTTCACCAATATCAGTACAAGCATGGGCAGGAATACCACTGCCCCACTCCTGCCAATGCCCTGCCCCAGCTGATATGCATCACCCTGTTGTGCTGCTGCAGATGCTATTACGTGCATGCAAGCATGGATCCTGCTGTGACTGACCTGAAAAAGGACTTTGGTCGACACCACCCATGAGAGTGTTGTGGGAAGTAGACTGGGAACACTTTGACCCTTCCAGCACAGCAGGTTCCAAACCTTGAGGTGCTAGAGAACAAAGCCAGAGTACCAGCTCCCCAGAGTTAGAGCACACATCCCAGGAGTGCTGAGCCAAGTCTTTTCCTCTCTAAAATCTTCCAGAAATGAAGCCAGTTTACTGAGCCCAACTTACACCAGCATTAAGCCCCCAAGGGCATCAAGGAAGATAAAAGCAAGAAACGCCATCCAAAGGAGAGCAGCTTCAAAGACTGAAGGAACATCAGCCCACACAGATGAGAAAGAAACAGTGAAAGATCTCTGGCAACTCAAAAAGCCAGAGTGTCTTCTCACCTCCACATGACCACACTACTTCATCAGCAAAGTTCTTAACCAGGGTGAACTGGCTGAAATGACAGACTTAGAATTCAGAATACTGATAGGAATAAAGATAATCAGGATTCAGGAGAAAGTTAAAACTCAACACATGGTATGTAAGGAATACAATAAAACAATACAAGAGCTGAAAGATGAAATGGCCATTTAAGAAAGAATCAAACTGATCTGGCAGAGTTGAAAAACTCATGTCAAGAATTTTATGATACAATCACAGGTATTAACAGCAGAATAGATCAAGCTGAGGAAAGACTGTCAGAGCTCAAAAACATGTTCTCCAAAATAACTCAATTGAACCAAAATGAAGAAAAAAATAATAAATAATGAACAAACCCCCTGAAGAATATGTAAAAAGACCAAATCTACCACTAATTGGTGTCCCTGAAAGAGATGAAAAGAAAGAAAGCAACTTTGAAAATACATCTGAAGATATTATCCATAAAAATTTCCCTAACCTCTCTAGAGAGGCCAACATTGAAATTCAGGAAATGCAGAGAACCCCTGTGAGATAGTATACAAGATGACCATCCTGAAGACACATAGTCTTCATAAGATTCTCCAAGGTCAAAATAAAAGAAAAAATGTTAAAGGCAGCTAGACAGAAGGGGAATATCATTTATAGAGGAAACCCCAACAGGTTAACAGTAGGTATTTCAGCAGAAACCGTACCATTCAGAAGAGATTAGGAGCCTGTATTTAGCATTATTAACAAAAAGAAACTTGGTGATTCCTCAGGGATCTAGAACCAGAAATACCATTTGACCCAGCAATATCATTACTGGGTACATACCCAAAGGATTACAAATAATTCTACTATAAAGACACATGCACATGTATGTTTATTGCAGCGCTGTTCACAATAGCAAAGACTTGGAACCAACCCAAATCAATGAAAGACTGGATAAACAAAATGTGGCCCATATACACCATAGAATACTATGCAGTCATAAAAAGGATGAGTTCACGTCCTTTTCAGGGACATTGATGAAGCTGGTAACCATCATTCTCAGCAAACTAACACAGGAAAAGGAAACCAAACACTGCATGTTCTCACTCATAAATGAAAGTTGAACAATGATAACACATGGTCGTAGGCAGGGAAACATCACACACTGGGGTCTGTCGGGGGGTGGAGGGTTAGGGGAGGGATAGCATTAGGATGTAGATGAGGGGTTGATGGGTGCAGCAAACCACCATGGCACATGTATACCTATGTAACAAACCTGCACATTCTGCACATGTATCCCAGAACTTAAAGTATAATCTAAAATAAATAAATAAGTAAGTAATAAAAGAAACTTGGGAGGTGGAGCAAGATGGTGGAATAGAAGTTTCCATGGATCATCCCCCATGAAAGAACACAATTTAACAAATATCTATACCAAAAGTACCTTCATAAGGACCAACACTCAGGTGAGCAAAACAGTAACTTGTTTTAACTTCATATCACTGAAAAGGACACTGAAGAGATAGGAAAAAAAATCTGAAATTTCTGAAACCACTCCTCCCTCATCCTCCCGCAGTTGTGGCATGATGCAGAGAGCATTTCTATGCGCTGGGCAGAGAAAGAACTCAGCAATTGTGAGGCATTAAACTCAGTGCTGTCCTGTTACATCAGAAAGCAAAACCAGACAAAAATAATCTGATGCCTGCCAATTGAGGGAGCATTTATACCAACCTTTCTTTTAAGATCTGAAACACAGCAAGAATGCACACTTTCACCACTGTTTATTCAACATGGTACTCAAAGTCTTAGCCAGAGCAATCAGACAAGAGGAAAAAAACAAGCGCATCCAATTTGGAACAGAAAAAAGTCAAATTATTCCTGTTTGCAGATAATATTATATTTGGAAAAACCTAAAAAGCCTGCCAAAAAACTATTAGAACTGATAAACAAATTCAGTTGAGTTGCAAGATATAAAATCAACATATGAATTCAGTAGCATTTCTATATACTGTGAAAGGAAAATAAATCTCAGGACCCCGAAATTACTAAGCCAAGGAAACAGTTAAGCTGAGAACTATGTCAGGCAAACCTGCCTCCCATTTTATTCCTAAATAAGATAGCTACAAAGATAAAAAGCTGTATCCCTCCCTCACATGTTGCCCACAAGGAAATTCTTTTTGGACAAAAGATAGACAGAACTCAAAGTCATCCCTCTGAGGCTCACCTGAGATAAACACATATCTGATTGCTTCTTCTGCCCCATTGTTTATGTAAAAATGTAGATTAATTGAGCCAGGTTAAATTTCATATTCATTGGAAGGCTGATCAAAGACTCAAAAGAATGAAAACTTTTGTCTCTTATCTACTTCTAACCTGGAAGCCCCCCCCCCCCCGCCCACCCCTTGCATTGAACTTTCCCACCTTACTGAACCAAACCAATGTACATACTGATTGATGTCTCCTGTCCCCCTAAAATGTATAAAAGCAAGTTGTACCCTAATCACCTTGAGTACATGTCTTCAGGACTTCCTGATGTTGTGTCATGAGTGCATCCTTAACCTTGGCAAAATAAACTTTCTAAATTCATTGAGACTTTTCTCAGATACTTTTTGGTTTACAATGCCAATACTAAACAATCTAAAAAACAAATTAAAAATTAATGACATTTATGATAACAACAAATAAAGTTAAATACTGAGGAATTAACCAAAGAAGTAACAGATCTTGCTAATGAAAACTATAAAACACTGATGCAAAAAATTTAAGAGGATACCAAAAAATGGAAAGATATTTCATGTTCATACATTGGAAGAATCAATATTGTTAAACTGTCCATACTACTCGAAGCAATCTACAGATTCAATGCAATCCCCATCAAAATACAAATGACATTCTTCACAGAAATTTAAAAAAAAATACTATCCTAAAATTTATATGGAACCACAAAAGATCCAGAATACTCAATGTTATCTTGAACAAAAAAGAACAAACCTTAAGGAATCACATTACATGACTTCAAATTATACTACAGAGCTATAGTAACCAAAATGGCATGGTATTGGAAACAAACAGACACAAAACCAATGGAAAAGAATAGTGAACCCAGAAATAAATCCACACACTGACAGTGAACTGATTTTCCAAAAAGCTGCATATAACATCCCTGGGGAAGACAATGTCTTCAATAAATGGCACTGGGAAAACTGAATATCCACATGGAGAGGAATGAAACTAGACCCTTATCTCTCACCCTATAGAAAAATCAAATCAAAATGAATTTAGACTTAAATCTAAGACTTCAAACTATGACACTACTACAAGAAAACTTTGGGGAAACTCTTCAAGACATTGGTGTGGGCAAAATTTTATTGAGTAGGTATACACAAATGGGATCACATTAAGTTAAGCTTCTGCACAGGAAAGGATACAATCAACAAAATGAAGAGACAACCCACAGAATGAGAGAAAATATTTGCAAACTGCCCATCTGACAAGGGATTAATAACCAGAATATATAAGGATTTCAAACAACTCTATAGGGAAAAATCTTATAATTCCCATTTTGTAAAATGACAAAATATTTGAATAGACATTCCTCAAAAGAAAACATAAACGTGAAAAATGAGAAGGTGCTCAACATCCCATTGATTATTAGAGAAATGCAAGTCAAAACTACCATGAGATATCCAAGTTACAATGACTTTTATCCAAAAGACAGGCAATGGCAAATGCTGGTGAGAATGTAGAGAAAAACAGAACCATCATACACTGTTGGTGGGAATATAAGTTAGTACAACCACTATGAAGAAAATTTGGAGGTTCCTTGGAAAACTAATGAATAGACCTACCTTGTGATCCAGCAATCCCACTGCTAGATATCTACCCAAAGGAAAGGACATGAATATATGGAAAAGATATATGCATTTGTATGTTTTACTGTTCACAATGGTCGATATTTGAAAGCAACCTAAGTGTCCATCAGGAGATGGATGAATAAAGAAAATGTAGTACTTATACACAATCAAGTACTAATCAGCCATAAAAAAAGAGAATGAGATCCTGCCATTCACAATAACATGAAATAAAACTAGAGGCCATTATGTTAAATGAAATAAGCCAGGCAGAGAAAAACAAATATCGCATGTTTTTACTTATTTGTGGGATCTAAAAATTAAAACAATTGAACCCATGGAGATAGAGAGTAGAAAGATAATTACAAGAAGTGGAGCAGCTTCTTGTAGGGAGTGGGAGGGAGGTAGATGGTTAATAGGGTATAAAAATGTTAATTATGATTCTAGTTATCTTCAAGTGTACAATTAAATTATTGACTATAGTCACCCTGTTGTGCTATCAAATATGAGCCCCTGTTCATTTATTCTAAGAGTATAATTGGATTGTTTGTGACACAGAGATAAATACTTTAGGGGATGCATACCCCCTTTGGCATGATGTGATTGTTATTTATTGGATGCTTGTATGACAGTATTTCATGTACCCCAAAAATATATAGACCTACTGTGTCTCCATAAAATTTTTAAGAAAAAATTTCAGAAATTTCAACCAAGAATTTCATATCAAGACAAACTAAGCTCCATACGCAAAGAAAAAAATAAGATTCTTTTCAGATAAGCAAATGCTACAGGAATTCAGCAGACCTGCCTTATAAGAGGTCCTTAAAGGAGTTCTACATATTGAAAGAAAAGAGCATTATAAGCTACCACAATAACATACTATGTACATAGACCATTGACACCATGAAGCAACTACACAATCAAGTCTGCATAATAACAAGCTAAAAACATGACAGAATCAATTCCACAAATATTAATATTAACCTTGAATGTAAATATGTTAAATGCCCCAACTAAAAGGCACAGAGTGGCAAGTTGGATAAAGATGCAAAACCCTTTGGGTATATACCCAGTAATGGGATGGCTGAGTCAAATGGTCTTTCTGGTTCTAGATCCTTGAGGAATCGCCATACTGTCTTCCATAATGGTTGAACTAATTTACACTCCCTCCAACAGTGTAAAAGTGTTCCTATTTCTCCACATCCTCTCCTCAACAGCATCTGTTGTTTCCTGACTTTTTTTTTTTTTTTTTTTTTTTTTTTTGAGACGGAGTCTGGCTCTGTAGCCCAGGCTAGAGTGCAGTGGCGGGATCTCAGCTCACTGCAAGCTCCGCCTCCTGGGTTCACGCCATTCTCCGGCCTCAGCCTCCCGAGTAGCTGGGACTACAGGCGCCCGCCACCTCGCCCGGCTAATTTTTTGTATTTTTTAGTAGAGACGGGGTTTCACCGTGTTAGCCAGGATGGTCTCGATCTCCTGACCTTGTGCTCCGCCCATCTCGGCCTCCCAAAGTGCTGGGATTACAGGCTTGAGCCACCGCGCCCGGCCTTCCTGACTTTTTAATGATCGCCATTCTAACTGGTGTGAGATGGTATCTCATTGTGGTTTTGATTTGCATTTCTCTAATGACCAGTGGTGATGAGCTTTTTTTCATATGTTTGCTGGCTGCATAAATGTCTTCTTTTGAGAAGTGTCTGTTCATATCCTTCACCCACTTTTTTATGGTTTTATTATTTTCTTATTAATCTGTTGAAGTTCCTTGTAGATTATGGATATTAGCCCTTTGTCAGATGAATAGATTGCAAAAATTTTTCCCTTTATAAATCATTCTACTATAAAGACACATGCAGACTTATGTTTATTGCAGCACTATTCACAAGAGCAAAGACTTGGAATAACCCAAATGTCCATCAATGATACACTAGATAAACAAAATGTGTCACATATACACCATGGAATATTATGCAGTCATAAAAAAAGATGAGTTCATGTCCTTTTCAGGGACATGGATGAAGCAGGAAACCATCATTCTCAGCAAACTAATGCAGGAACAGAAAACCAAACACCTGATGTTCTCACTCATAAGTGAGAGTTGAACAATGAGAACACATGGACACAGGGAGGGGAACATCACACACTGAGGCCTGTTGGGGGTTGGGGGATTAAGGGAGGGATAGCATCAGGAGAAATACCTAATGTAGATGACGGGTTGATGGGTGCAGCAAACCACCATGGCACATGTATAACTATGTAACAAGCTCAGAATTTAAAGTATAATAAATGTAAATATAGGCTGGAAAAAATAGTCATTTTCTGTGACACCACAGTCACTTCACTTATGTGAACAATGTGGTCTGTCTGTCATTTCTATTAATTTCCACATTCCTTTTGTAAGCAATATTGACAAAGACAATTACTTTAAAGAATGGAAACTGCGTTTTATCAAAAGGAGTGGGATGAAACAGTAGAAAATTTGCATTTTCTCCAAAATGAGAATCTTATGAATTCTGGGTGGACTCTAATTTTGGTTGCTAAAGGTTGTCAGTCTTTCTGGGTTAGAAGTATGACTGGAATTTACTCGAGTCTTTTTTAATATTGAAGACATGGAGACTAAACATTTTTCAATGTAGAATTCCAAGGTTTTTTAATGATAAGGTAACTAGTATTCAAATGGGGCCTGGCTTGACCACCAAATGTAAAATGTCTCAAGTCCAAACAATTTAGCATGCCAAATATCACTGAGGTGGTACAATCTCTTTGGACCTTAACCTTACTTCAATTCCTTTTGAACCTCAGTGTCTCACAGTGTTTACGTGCATGGATTCCAGAATCAGTCTGCAGGCATTCAAATCCCAGCTCTATCATTTATTAGCTATAGAATGCTGAGCAAGATACTAATCTTGTTTGTACCTCAATTTCCTCCCCTATAAAGTGGGGATAATTATAGGATGGGGATGGGGTCAGTGGGCTTATGCCTGCCAAGGCTCTGACACAATGGTGGTGCAGGTGCACATGCACATTGGTGGCAAAGGGAAGGCAAAGTCAACCTCTGCACACATGTGCCAGCAAAGCAATGTGGGTTGTGGTCATGGACAACTAACTTCGTGCAGGCAAAGAAACATGGGGGAGGTATCATAGTACTAGGGTAAGGCTTAAATGTAAAGCACTTCAAACAGTATTTGGAACAGAGTAAATATATATAAGTGGTAGTTAACTTTTTCACGAAGTTCATTTCTGTCCACACAACACTAATTAATGTTTTACATTAACGCTTCAATCTTCTTGTGCTTCATAAAGCATTATCCTCGTCGCTACCAGGTGACTGGCCTTTTTCTAAAAGCATTATTTGGTTCTCTTGTTCCAATCTGTTTATTTTGGAGATAAATATTTCTTCACAGTTACCATATGCTTTCCATGAGTGGTGGTGCTATCTTTATAACTAAATCATGGCTCCTCTTTTTTGTACTCAGGCAACCATCTTTGTTTTTTGTAGTACTATTAACAGATGGCAGTGCCAGGCATCATTTTACCACAAATGACAAGAATATTTTGTCTGGTT
Organism: Theropithecus gelada; assembly: GCF_003255815.1. Classification (NCBI taxonomy): domain Eukaryota; kingdom Metazoa; phylum Chordata; class Mammalia; order Primates; family Cercopithecidae; genus Theropithecus; species Theropithecus gelada. The sequence continues at coordinate 73,332,028 of NC_037671.1, read as the reverse complement.
CTAGTTTATCTAAAAAGTTGTTGTAAGAAGCTTAGCAATTATCACCACATCCAGAATCTTACATGTCTTTTGTTATCCTTAATATACCAGAAATCATAGTTCATAATGTTTATTAGCTTCCTTTAAGGAAAACATCTGAAGGAAAACCTCTAAGATAATGTTTTCTTTCAGTTATTTGATTTTCTGCATTGTGTAACTTCTGAAAGTAAAACAGTGTCTGATCCTTGGATTCCTATTTACTAACAACAGTAGAAAACTGTATAGCACAGATTAATATCATCAATAACTAGTATGTTCATTGGATTTCAAATAACTATGGCAAATAACAGCATTTTTATGTCATTTCTAAATATTAGAAAATGCTCTGAAATATTCCTATATTTCAGTTGTCCTTTCTGAAAAATCTCTTGAAAATATTTACAAGTAAAATATAATTTGAATTCATCATGAATATGCCAATAATTTTAAATACTTCTGATTCTGAATGTAAGACATTTTCAGTGTTTTATATTTTACATAATTACTTATATTTTAAATCTTTTTGTTGCCGGGCGCAGTGGCTCACGCCTGTAATCCCAGCACTTTGGGAGTACAAGGCGGGTGGATCACGAAGTCAGGAGTTCAAGACAAGCTTGGCCAAGATGTTGAAACCCTGTCTCTACTAAAAATATGAAAAAATTAGCTGGGCATGGTGGTGGTGGGCACCTGTAATCCCAGCTACTCAGGAGGCTGAGGCAGAGAATTGCTTGAACCCGGGAGGTGGAGGTTGCAGTGAGTCTACATAGCACCACCGCACTCCAGCGTGGGCGACAGAGACCCCATCTCAAAAAAAAATCTTTTTGTTTATCTTTTTATGTTAAATCTTTCATATGTTAAACTCTGACTCAAACAATTAAGAGTATCAACTTTATTTGAAAATAGGGTGACTAATTTATAATGAATATAAATAATTTCACCAAGTGGCAAAGACAAGTTATATCAGGAGAGATGCCAATAAGAAAATAAAATTCCTGGACCGTTATTATTACCTCAGATGAAATGGATATTATACCCATGCACTCGTTAATTAATTTCCCAAACATATACTGAAGGCTTCCTACAGCTTCATGACATCTAGCATCAGTATTTAAACATGTATTCCTTAATAGACAGTGTTGACTTAGAAGTGCTATCCCAATAAATTTCAGTTAAGAGATAGAGTTTTGGAGCAGGATGTGCTTATTTAGTAATTGTTAAGATACTTTCTAAGTCTGTCAAAATGGCTTCATTTTTTTCTCTGAAATTCTATAAAGAATTTTTTTTTGCAAATATTTTTCTCCCCAATGTATCTGGTTTAAGTTATCTCAAAATTAGAATTCTTATTTGAGACATGAATGGCTTTTATTAGAAGCACAAACGTATTAGAAGATATAAACGTTTCCAGATTTATAAAAGAAATTTGTTTAATAAGATATACTGTTAATAGTTTCAAACATAAAATCAATTTTTCCCAAAGCTTTACTTCTCAGCCATTGAGTTGTCTAATCCAAGTGCTTCTGTACTTTCTACCGTGTTTAATTACAAGGCATTTTCAGAAAATGTTCCCATTATTTCACTAGCATAATTGTCTGTGAGACCTGCCTTGCCATGCTTTGGATCAGAGAAACAATGAAAAGCAACTTGTTAAACTTCAAGAAAGGGCTTTTACTAATACAAATGTCAGTAATTTTGGCTTGTCTAAGGAGACTAAACAAAATAAAGTACATGTTAGGAAATAGTCATAAGACTTTCAAGCTTCAGAACTATTTACTTAGATTGTTTTGAAAGATTGAAACATAGCAAACACATTCTTAGTTGAGTTCAGATTTCTTTTATTCTGGCTAAATCAAGCCAGAGTTAATAGTATACAGAAAGTCAAACATTAGTTCTCATCCTTTTTTTCTATCCCCCAAACACATGACCATAACAAAATTTCATTAGTAAAAGAGGTTTATGAAAGCTCTGTTCAGTGGGAAAACGGGGGAAGACATAATCCAGTTAGGCTATCATACCAATTCTTGCTTTTATCAGAAACATGTCTGTAGTTTGAGCCTTTCAGGTAAATCTGAACCACTTTCCTGTCCACACACATATTCTTACCAGAACTTTTAAAAAATTTATTTAATTTTTTGAGACAGAGTCTCGCTCTGTCGTGAGACTGGAGTGCAGTACCATGATCTTGGCTCACTGCAACCTCCACTTCCAAGATTCAAACAATTCTCCTGCCTAAGCCTCCCTAGTAGCTTGGACTACAGACATGCGCCATCACGCCCAGCTAATTTTTGTATTTTTAGTAAAGATGGGGTTTCACCATGTTGGCCAGGATGGTCTCTATCTCTTGACCTCATGATCTGCCCGACTCAGCCTCCTGAAGTGCTGGGATTACAGGCATGAGCCACTGCACCTGGCCCCTTAATGGCTCTTAAAAAAGGTTGAACAGGAAACGATTCTCTGCGTTTGAACAGGTATCATTTGTTGTTTTTGAAATGAGATGCCCACATAGTACCTAAGTCCAAAAATCAAGTAGGTGGTGTGGTAGGCAGAGCAATGACTTCCAAAGATGTCCATATTTCAATCTTCAGAAATGTGAACACATTACTTTACATGGCAAAAGGGACATTGCAGGTTTGATTAAGGCTAATGACATTGCAATGGGGAGATGATCCAGGATTATCCAAGGAGTCCAATCTAATTATAGTTTTTAAAAGCAGAGAATCATTCCTAGCTGTGGTGAGAAAGAGATGTGACAATAAAAGGAGAGGCAGAGACATGCAATGTTGCTCTCTTTGAAGATGGAGGAATGGATGCATGTGCCAAGGAATGAGGGATCCTCTCGAAGCTTGAAAAGGCAAGGAATAGATTCTTGCCTGGAGTGTAGAGAAAGGAACACAGTCCTACCAGTACCTAAAGATACCTAGATTTTAGCCCAGTGAGACCTGTGTCATACTTCTAATAACGGAACCGTAAGATGAGAAGTTCATGTTGTTTTCAGCCACTAAGTTTATGGTAATCTGTTATAGCTCCAGTGGAAAACTTACGTAGATGGTAATGAGATTTTGACTTTATTCTTGCTTAAGATGTGTCAGACAGCTGCTAATCCCCTTTTATTTACTCAACTTGAATTTCAGTGTATTACAAACTTACACTCAAACTTATTTGTAAGCAAATAACACCCATTCTTTAACAATTACGTGGTTTGAACATTTTCCTGGTGCTCAGTTACCAACTTTAAGTTTATTCAAAATTTCCCTAATAAAACAGAAACAATCATTTAGCCACCTGCAAAAAATTAGCATAGTCTCAATGTTTGTTTCCAAAGCAAGATAAGCACAATTTAATATGTATTTTTTCCAAAACTTCTCAAAATTACATGTAATATAGTATACCTAAACAATGGATAAAATAAAATTTTTAGTAACATTTGTTTACTAATTTTTCACAGTATGGGTCTCCAGAATTTTTTTTTATTCTTTTTTTTTTTTTTTTTAAATTATACTTTAAGTTCTAGGGTACATGTGCATAACGTGCAGGTTTGTTACATATGTATACTTGTGCCATGTTGCTGTGCTGCACCCATCAACTCGTCAGCACCCATCAACTCGTCATTTACATCAGGTATAACTCCCAATGCAATCCCTCCC